>NW_026057576.1:25118480-25389740 GCF_023721935.1 Panthera uncia | reverse complement strand
AGGAAAGGAAAGGAAAGGAAAGGAAAGGAAAGGAAAGGAAAGGAAAGGAAAGGAAAGGAAAAAGAAAAGAACCACATACACACATGTGCACACACACATGCACACGCACAAAACCCACCCTCTCCTGGCCACCCGCATGCACAGCTTTGTTTACTGGTCCTATAGTGTCCTTGGGAGACCCTGCCAAGAAGAAGCTCCATTCAGCTGACAACAGCCATTTCTCATTAAAACCCCAATTGAAGCAAGACCCAGAGTGGAAAATTGCAAAACAGGAAGCTTGCAAATTGCATCAAAGCAATGTTATTAGAGATGCGTGTAAAAGACCCTTTATGATGCTGGTTCTTGGGATGAGACCTCGACTTCTGTAGGGGAAAATTAGGGTTTTGTGTGCCGGGCTTCTGTGGGATCTGGCTCCTGTTCATAGAGTTACATAGATTCTGAAGAAGCGTGTGCCTACTGGCCGGAACTCCGGTTGTTTTAAGAGGTAAAAACGCTGAGTAAAGGTAGAGTGACCATGTGTCCTCATCTGCCAGCAGAAACAGTCTCATATTATGCCTGTTGTCCTAAGGTAATTATTAAGCATACCTCTTTTCCCTCTCAAAGCCTCTCTGTTTAAATAATCAATCATCATGCCATCCTAACTAAAGATCAATGTGGCTGATGAAGCAATAAACGCCTCCTATTCTCATCCGTGCTGGATTGCAGACTTGTTTGGATGGCAAAGAGAAATCTTGCCAAGTTTCAACGGTGTGCAACCACATCTATTGATTGACCTTTGGCTGGCTGGGATCTTGCATAACCCATTTCTGACTGTTTGAATGCAGACTTCCCAGCTTTGGTGTCTCAAAATCTGAAGGCAACCAATCCCAGAGAAGCAGTGACACTTTGCCTCATGAGCCACCCAGAAAACTAAACGTAGACTCTCTGCTCTTTGGTTACTTTCTCCTCTGGAATTATTATTGAGCTCTATGCTGTCCAACACGGTGGCCCCTAGCCATGGATGGCTACTGAATGCTTGACGTGGACTAGTTCAAGTCCATGTAAGTTGGAGTCAAGTTGTAATACAAAATGCACGGTGGAATTTGGAGACTTAGGACAAAAAAAGGAAAATATCTTGTTAATAATTTTTATGTAGATTACATATTTAAATATTGATATTTAGGTAAATTAGGTTAAATAAAATATATTATTAACATTAATTTCACTTGTTTCACTTTTACTTTTGTAATGCAGCTACCAGAAATTTAAAATTACCTGTGTGGCTTACATTATTTTCCTATTAGACAACACTGATCTAGCCGTTTTAATTTCTACCCAGGGAGACCCGCTAAACTGGAACAAAGAAAAAGATTCAGTTTATTTCAGACTGCTGTTTGGCAGTTTTTGTTCTCCTTGTATCAGGTGTTTACTAACACTTCCAGACTTAAGTGAGGTGACAAATATTAATTATCTACCATAGGTAGAGAACTCGAGAACTCAGTAAATGATAATGAACTTCTCCTTTCCTAGAGCAAATGTTTTAATCTCTCTTCAACGATCATAGTGTTTGCTACTTAAAGCACATCCTTCCTATATAATCAGTAAGGAAGAAGCTGCTTAGCGTGAATTCATCTTGTCAATCATTCATTCATACTCCCTTACTTCAGTCTCTATTACTAGCAGCATTTTTAGGTGATTTGTCTTATTTGTACCTATTTTTATGTGGGTGGAATGTGAAATACACATATGTTCTAAAAGTTGCTGAAATTATCAAGTCGGCTAAGCTGTGAGTGTTAAATATAATTCATAGTCAGGGTTTAGTTGGAATCTAGTGAACTGAAGAGCATAAATAAGATGTAAGTTTTATTTCAGAAAGATAATGGTGAATTTCAGAAGAAATGGGAAATCCTTTAAATTTGTACTCAGTAAAATAGGACCTGTGTAGCAGGTCCAATCAAACAGGTTATTGTCAACAGGTCAGAGATTTTGGATTTTATTCTAACTGAAATAGAAAGCCGACTTAATTTAAGAAAGGTCCAACTTATTTAAGAAGATCACTCTGGCTAGTATATAGATAATGAACAAAACATATAATTATGAAAAAGGAGAGATTGGCTAGGGGGCTATTGTAATGGTCCAGGCAGGAGATGATGACGGCTTGGAATATACACTACAATAAAAATAATTTAGGGGGGAAAAATCATGAAAAGAAAATCCCATGCTTGTGGCACCCACACACAATTGGAGATAACATTGAGTAATATTTCTTTCCAGTAATTTTTCTAGATAGAAGGCTTGGCCTGGTTGCATTTATACTTTATGTGTAATTTAGAACAGAGCTTTTAAAACTTAATTTTATAGGATTTTTTTTCATGTTATAAAATGCTCTATAAATATAACCTTTCATATCTGCGTAACATTTTGTCAACAGCTGGCTTTGGCTACACAACTATCTCCTACTAGTGGTTATTTTAGGTTGCACACAACATTATGCTATTTTAAGTTACATTAAGATTTTATTAACATATTCTCAGTGGTGAATGCCAAAAGTATAATTACTAGGCCAGAGGTGATGAACATAGAATGATTAAATGTTATGAATTAATAAAGCCAAAATTAATATATTTTACTTTTGCTACAAATGAAAGTGCTAAAGGCTGTAGTTTTGTCTAAGATATAAATAGTGTCTGTCAATGTAATGACTCTAGCTAATCAAATGAATAACTAAACTTTTATAGACACTGCATATCCAAAATCTGAATTAAGAGCCAGCAGCCACTTGAGTGATGTTTCAGGACACTAACTGACTTTATATTTGAGGCACTAGATTCAAACACCAGGAGCTAAAATCTTGACACAAGGGGCAGAAGCTTTCTCCTTTTACCTCCTACTTTCCCCTTTTCCCCTTTTATTTCCTTAAAGAGAAATTGTTAGTAGACACCAAACAACTCACAAAACTCACGTGTCTTGTTTTTTCTGATTACATCTTTTGCATTTGTTCATTGTCAGAGTATTCTGACATTTTGCAGTTGACATGTGCCTGTACCCATGACTGTTCTTGTGTACGAGGCAGAGGCTCCCTGGTTACTGCACAACAAGGTATTTTAAGAAGTTTTTTTTAATGTTTTTATTCATTTTTTAGAGAGACAGAGTGAGTGGGAGAGGAGCAGAGAGAGAGAGAGAGAGAGAGAGAGAGAGATGCAGAATCCGAAGCAGGCTCCAGGCTCTGAGCTGTCAGCACACAGACCGACACAGGGCTCGAACCCACAAGCCCTGAGATCATGACCTGAACCGAGGTTGGATGTTCAACCGACTGAGCCACCCAGGCGCCCCATTCTCACAGCAAGGTATTTAAAAGAGCTGTAAAATTTTAGGATGAGTTTTTTCTTCTATAAAAAGATGAATGATCCTGAATTGCTTACCATTTCTACCATGACAAGTGGCTGATAGTAAGCTAGCTGTTCTTTAAAAACATGAACACACATATTGTGATGAGGAATGAAACAGTAATTGCTTTTGAGGAAGTATGAGCTACATAGAGAAAATTTGAAAAAAAGATACTTGAAAATGCTCCCGAGTTACATTACATGATCTTGATGCCAAAAACAGTATAGACAATCTATTTTTTAGAAATTGATCTGCACTATTATAAATACTGAAGACTATTTTCTAATCTGTTAAAATCTTTTGGACAGAGTAGAATTTTAAACCCACATTCTAAAAAATAAAAAGTGTAGCACCTTTCAATCTGTGGTAAAAATGGATTGATAGCAGGGAAGGGAGATCCCAGCAACCTGTGCTGGTAATGAGGGGATCTGGAGACCCAGGGAATTATTCCCATTCTTTTGATCCTAAGAGTGTCCCCCCCCCCCCCCCCTGATCATCCTAATTGTCTAGACCATAAACATGAGCTAATAAGAAAGGTATGTAAAATTCAGGGTGGCCAACAATTATTTTATGCCGAACAGAACTTTAGTTAATAAATAAAAATAAAATCTATAAACATCTACCTCATTTGCATTTGAAAGAACAAACCCCTTTAATGGTCATTGTCTATGTGTAAATCTGTTACTGATTCTACTGTGATGTGAGAGTTGGCATGAAGTAAGTCCTTTTTATCAACCACAATTTCATCCGCAAAGCAACAGGAGTGCTCAACTCCAGTCATACCCATTTTCATATTCAGTTAGCATCAGTATTCTTCTGAAGAACTTTTATTTACTTAGTTATTTCTTCTTATTCATAAGTACACTGGATAAAAACAAATTTAATCTCTGCATAAGCAAAATTGGCATTAATCTACCTTTCCGTCTGATCATCGTCTTCCAACATTAGCTATAAATTGCTATAGTCTTTTCAGGCAAAAATGCTTATTTTGCTGTAATTGTTTTGTATACATTTAAGCAAAGACTACTAGAATATTAGTGCTTTAATCCCAATGTGCTTTATTTGGACGAGGACACATCTATTTCTCCTGTTTTTATAGTACAGATGAAAAAGCAGAAGTACTCTAGTGATGGAGAGTTTACCCAGGCTTCACAATGAATGGATAGCAGATATCTTAAATGGAACCCAATTGCTATGTTATTTAGACTTTCCTCATGTATAGTGCCTTTCGCAGGATTTGTAATATATTGTCTTATTTAATTGCTTTTAAGATTTAATTCTGTACAGAAGATGGACTATTGGTTCAAACACAGGCATAAAAAAAATCAGTTACGAATGGCTGTTGTCTGTTATAAAACAGCCTTTTTAATAACTTTGATTCAAGGTGTGACAAACATTATCATAAAGAGTAGGCTTATTTATAGTCCTTTATTACAGTGAGAAAGTCCTGGCATCACATTTGATTTATATGGATTTTCCTGAGCAGGAGGGAGTTGGTTTAATTGCAAAAGTTTCTATTTTAAAACACACAAGAGTTTTCTATTCTCTGGTTTTGAACATGAAGGTCTCGTTGTCTACTGCTCTTCCTGCCTATACTTGATTTTATTAAATGCTGCATAATAAGAGCAGAGATTTCAGATTAGAACGGTACAAGGGTCTCACAATGATTTGAAGAGACAGAATTGTAGCAATTTTATATCAACCCATCCTTAAACATTATAATCTTCTAAAATTTTTTTAATGTTTACTTATTGTTTAGAGAGAGAGAGAGAGAGACAGAGCATGAGCAGGGGAGCGGTAGAGAGAGAGGGAGACACCAAATCTCAAGCAGGCTCCAGGCTCTGAGCTAATAACTCAGAGCCCGATGCAGGGCTTGAACCCACGAACTGCAAGATCGTGACCTGAGCCAAAGCCAGACATTTAACCAACTGAGCCACCCACATGCCACTATAATCTTCTGTATTAAGTGATTTCATGTTTTTGAGCAAAGGCCCAACTCTAGCGCTGTCTCAGAAGAATCAAAAGAACACATTTGTATTAGGACTAAGACCTTGGCCTCATGAAACTACATCAAGCTGTATAGCTGGATTGCACATTTGAGTATACAGCACCGAGTATCCACATTTCCATCAGGAGCTATTTGCTCAAGACAGGGTGCCTGCAAATGTCCTGGGGACTGTGCATAGTGCACTGGAGGCACAAATTTCTTCTGAACGCCAGTTCTAACTCGTGAAGAAGGCTCATTTAAATGGCATCAGATAAATCAGAAACAGACTCAATCCAGTACAAAACCAGCTACAAAGACTTCTCTGCTTCATATTTATTTTTCAAAGAGATGCTGGTTTTTTGTTTTTTGGTTTTTTTTTTTTTTTTTTTTTTTGAAAATCAAAGGTCCTTCTTAATGTGAGCATCCTGCTATCCCGGCTTCCTCCCTCACGGCATCTTTACCCCAAATTTATGTCCCTGCTTTAATGTTTTCTCAGTCCTGTCATGCTTCATCACATTGCTCATTCTCTATTCATGACATCCTTTTGGACTGGAATTCCTATGGCTCCTGCTTCTCCAACTCTGAGCGGCAAATGTCTGTTCATTCTACAACTCAACCTTCAGGTAATCATGAAGGCCTTTCTAAAGCATTTTTACTCTCTATGCCTCCCTGAGAATGGATCCCTTCCTGTCTATTAACCTGCTAGGGCTGCCGTGACAAAAAGTACCCCGGCCTGAGGGCCTTAAACAACTGGAACTGATTGTCTCATGGCTCTGGAGGCAGAAGTCCAGAATCAAGGTGTCAGCAAGGCCGCCTCCCTCTGAGGTCTGTGGGGGGTAGATCTGTCCCAGGCCTCTCTCCTTGGTTTATGAATGGCCATTTTCTCCCCTGTCTCATCACAGTGCCTTCCCTCTACATGTGTCCAAATTTCCCCTTCTTATAAGATAATAGTCCTGTTGGATTAAGGTCTATCCTAATGACCTCACTTTAACTTGATTACCTCTGTAAAGACTCTATCTCTAAATAAGGTTACATTCTAGGGGTACATTTCTAAGGTTACATTCTAGTCTTAACTTGGGGTTAAGACTTCAACATATGAATTTGGGCGGATACAATTCAACCTATAATATCCTCTTTTATTCCTTTCCCCCCATTTATGTTGTAATAATTTCTTGCACTACCCTGTTTTTCTCCTACCTGACATCTCTCACAAGGTCACAAGACTTCACAGAGTGGGACCCACATTTGATTTTTCTATGTACCCGTGACCTAGTGTAATTCCTAGCACATGAGCCTGCTTACTAAAGTCGCCTGGTTGGCTTGCTGATGGAATGATAAATAAACAAAGACTCAAATGATAGTAGTAAATAGCCTCTCATTTAATTTATAGAAAAAAAAACTATGGAAATAAATGTGCGAAATTCCACATTTACCTTTTTTATAGGTCCATCTCTCTCGCCAGACTATGAAATCTTTGAGGACAGAAATCATGTTTTATTCTTGATTGTAACAGAAATCATTAATTAGTTACTTATCTAATATCCTAATAAAGCTATTCCTCCTTTTCACAAATAGAAACTAAATTTTGTTTTGGGGAGGCAATGCATCTCAGGCTGCCTTGCAGGTAAGTGAGACTATGTGATGGAGTTTTGGCCGAGATATAAGTGGAAGTATGGATGGGACTTCCAGGAAAAAAGGAGAGTAACTGGCCTATTTTTTTTTTTTCTTTTGCTGTTTCTCTTTTTCCTACCAGAATACAGAGGTGAAGCAACCGTCCTGCGACAAGGTAAATAGCACGGAGTAAGAATGACTATGCAAAAGGATAGAAAATATCTTTATGTCACCTCAATCTAGAAAGCTGTGTTCTTAGTATAAGATTCCAAATTCACATGTATATTCTCTCAGCTTGAACAAATGATTGTTGCCATTGTTGCCCTTGAAGAGTTAGCCACAACTCTACTTGCTTTAGTGCCGTCTTGCTGGCTGGCTGTTTTTAATCTCTTTCTTTGGTGTTTTGCTTTACTATATGTTTAGATATAAACATTTCTCTTGTTTATCATACTTATGACTCATTTGCCTTTTTGGAAACGGGTATGAAAGTCAGCAATGAGAGAATATTCTCACCCATTACCTCTTCAGATAATGCTTTTTTCTCCGTTATCTTGATTATTGCCCTCTGAAACTCTCATTAACGTACCTCAGACATTCCTACTGTATCTTCTATGTCTTTGAACTCTTTTTCATATTTTCTCTCTCTTCATTTCTCTACACTATATTCTGTATAGCTTCTTTAGCTATATCTTCGAACTACTTCTTTATCTGTGTCTATCTCATCTGCTGTTTATCTTGCCTTATTAATTTCAATTTATATATTCATGACTTCTAGAATTCTTGAAGATTTCTAGTAATTCTTTTGCAAATATATTTGGTTATCCTTTTTAAAATTTCTTATTCTTTTTCGTATCCTCAAGCTTTCTTTTATTTCTCAAAACATGAAATATACTTTTTTATTTTTTAAATTAAAAAAAAATTTTAATGTTTATTTTTGAGAGGGAGAGAGAGAAACAGAGCACAGGCAGGGGAGGGAAAGAGAGAGAGAGGGAGACACAGAATCCAATCCTAGCTCCGAGCTGTCAGCATAGAGCCCGAGGCGGGGCTCAAACTCATGAACCATGAGATCAAGACCTGAGCCGAAGTTGGATACTTACCCTACTGAGCCATCCAGGTGCCCTTAAATATAGTTTTAAAAAAGTTTTTAGTGATAATTCCAATATATGAAGTCTTTGCAAGTCTGAATCTACTGTTTATTGTTTCTGCTGGTTTTACTCATGGTGTCTTGGTTCCTGTTTGTCTTGTGAACTTTGACTGTAGGCTGATCATTTTTCTTGTAACAATATCTGTGGGAATTCTTATAGGCCTCAGTTGAATTTCTTCTGAGGATTTGGATTTTTTTACTTATATAATATGCTTAGGGGCACCATTAACCTGCATCCACATTAGAGTTGACCCTTCAACAATGTGTGTGGGGGAGGGTAGGGGTGCTGACTTACTGGCATGGTTGAAAATCTGTGTATAACTTTTGACTTCCCCCAAACTTAACTACTCATAGCCTACTGCTGATTGGAAGCCTTACTGGTAACACAAACACTTGATTAACACATATTTTGTATATCATATGTATATGCTGTATTCTTACAATGAAACAAGCTAAAGAAAAGAAAGGAAGAGAAAATACATTTATAGTACTGGATGTATATTTATGGAAAAAAAATCCATGTATAAGTGGACCCACATAACCTGGGTTGTCCAAGGGTCAGCTGTGTATTTATTTTTATTTTTGTCTTTTTATGTAAATTCAAGTTAGTTAACATACAATGTCATCTTGGTTTCAGGAGTAGAACCCAGTGATTCATCTCTTCCATATGATACCCAGTGCTCCTCCTAAAAGTGCCCTCCTTAATGCAGTATGAGCTATGTATTTTTGACTTGATGTTTTTTGAAACACAAAGATATCATGAGCTAGATGTCAAACCCACATGAAGTCAGGCTTGTGGTTTTAAACTCTTAGGAGAGATTACCCTCATCTCCTACCATGCACCCAAGTGAATTGTCCCTCCGAGGGACACTGCCACACTGAAGCTATAGTCCTTTGGATGCCAGCTTTATGTTGGGTGTTTTCTATTGGCTTTGGCTCCTTGTACAAACATTAAGTCTTACTTCCTGGCTCCTGCACCTCACCAAGCAGTAGCTCAAATTGTCCAGGCTTCAGTAGAAAACCTCAGAAAGAAAGATAAGTTTGGCCATCTCTTGCTCCACAGGGTCCTTGCTTTCACTTTGTCTTTTGACCCTTGAGTCGCCCTTCTTTATGTACAAGCTGATGTACCCTGTGTTTTCTCCAGCATTCTGATTGTTTCAAGTAGGGCATCATCCAAGTTTACCTATCTGTCATACTACCAGAAATAGAAATAAAAATAATTGTTTACACTGGTGAAAAATTTGAAAATAAACTGAATATCTACCATTAAAAAAATTGGAGGTACAGGGGCGCCTAGGTGGCTCAGTCGGTTAAGTGTCTGACATCAGCTCAGGTCATGATCCAATCCCAAGGTTGGTGGGTTTGAGTCCTATATCAGACTCTGTGCTGACGGCTCAGAGCCTGGAGACTGCTTCTGATTCTGTGTCTCCCTCTCTCTCTGCCCCTCCCCAGCTCACGCTCTGTCTCTCTCTCTCTCCTTCAAAAATAAATAAACATTAAAAAAAAAATGGGAGGTACATATACACCATAAATGTCATGAAGCCTCCAAATGGAATGTGGTAGATGTGTATATACTGATATATATACTGGAAATATCTCTAACATATACCTTAAATTAAAAAAAAAAAGCTAGTGCACAGTGGTATGCATAATATGATTCTGGTTATGTAGAAAATAAGAAATGTATATGCTTTTGCAAGGAAACATTTTTATTTAAATGCACAGAAAAAGATATAGATGTTTATGCTAAAATGAAAGGATATTTTATAGGTTTGTGGGGTTTTTTTACTTTTTAAAAATGAGAATATATTCTTTCACTACTTGGGTTTATTTAAAAATAAATACAGGGGCACCTGGTTTGCTCAGTCGGTTGAGCGTCCGGCTTCGGCTCAGGTCATGATCTCACGGTTTGTGGGTTTGAGCCCCACGTTGGGCTCTGTGCTGACAGCTCAGAGCCTGGAGCCTGCTTCAGATTCTGTGTCTCCTTCTCTTTCTGCCTCTCCCCAGCTTGCACTCTGTCTCTCTCTCTCTCTCTCTCTCTCTCTCTCAAAAATAAACATTAAAAAGATATGAATAAATAAAAATAAATACAAGTTCAAAGTAATAAATGGAATAAAATATCTACAGCACTTAGTACAGTACCTGACACATCATAAGAACTTAATAAATTTTCACTTATATTATTATTTTCATTTAAAAGTTAAAAATATTGGGGTGCCAGGGGGCTCAGCTGGTTAAGCGTGCAACTCTTGGTTTCTGCTCAGGTCACGATCTCATGGTTTGGGTTTGAGCCCTGCATTGGACTCCTTGCAGACAGTGAGGAGCCTGCTTGAGATTCTCCTCTCCTCTCCTCTCCTCTCCTCTCCTCTCCTCTCCTCTCCTCTCCTCTCCTCTCCTCTTCTCTCTCTCTCTCTCTCTCTCTCTCTCTCTCTCTCAAAATAAATCAATAAACTCTAAAAAAAAGTGAAATTTATTAATGAGATATAGCAGGATATAATGGTCATTTGTGATGTACTGCAAATCAGTAGCAGACCTTAAGTTTGAAAGTTTTTCTTTTGATTAAAAGTACTGATCTGCTCCCAAGCTATAGCTTATAGATCATTTACTTCACTTGCTACTTTCAGATATTAGTAAGTATTATTTTTTTAAAACAATGAGTTGTAAAATGTGATCTGTGATCAAATGAGTTTCTGAAATGCTAAGGTTACACGAAGTGCAATAGTTTTTTTCTTTGTTTTGTTAGTTGTCTGAGCTATAAAATTCTATTATGCATTGTGAGTCTCAAAAAGGGAAATCTTGTGTGACACACTCCCCAAACTTACTGAACTCCACAATTCCTTCTCTGAAGTATCTCCAGGGATTTCTCTTCCATGAAGTGCTTTTTGGAAATACTTCACTGGACCATGATACAGATTACAAATATCACAATATCCATTTACTTGCTCCAAACAAATTGTGAGGTTTCACAGTCAGGCTATCATGATGCTTAAAAATGTCCAGCGCACTCTCTTTTGTCCTTTACTTTGTCTAGAACAGATTCCAAGTATAAACATGGACTTGTTTTGTAAGGCAAGAGAACTTTCCTATCCATGCCTCATGCTTTTTTGGATTAGCATTGATTAATGGGTGGAAATATGATGCATCTAGAGCTGTTTCTTGGCAAAATAACCTAAAGCTGAACAAAAAAGGGAGGTCATGAAAAATAAGGAGAGAGGAGAATGAGACCCCTGATGTCCTTATTTCTGCTGTTACCACACACCCAAGGACCCTGCTAATTGGGAAAAATACACTGCCATATGTAATTGGATGAAAAAGTATTTCTGTACATGCTTGGACTGCATAAAAGAAACCTCTATGAGGTCAGAAGATATCAAAACAAAATATGAAATTGCTAAGCTGTAAGCTATTAGTAATGAGTGTATACATGCTGAATATCCCCTTCCTCCACTTTTTACATCTGCCAATTGTGCTACATTTTCAGAGAGCTATTGTCTTGGCATTCTTCAACCCTTTGAAAATATGTCATTCAAATTTGTAACTTTGTTCACACAGTACCAGCTAACCAAAGGGCAGGCGTGGAAAAAAAAAAGACACAGAACAAGAGCCCCGATGTCTTTGTTCTTGCTGATTGTTAGCACCTGCAGATACAGTCACCCCAAGAGCACAAACATTTGAAGAAAGACGAATGACAGAGCTGGAGATGTACAATGGGTATTTGTGATTTAGACAGAAAAGAACTGTTTCCATTCGTAACATCGAGGGTTAGCATAGTTTTGCTTCTACATTATGTTACCTGGGCTTGACTTAGATTATTCCAGATTTTGGAAGCAGGGAGTCCTTACCTTCAAGAGCTGTCTTCAAAGCAGAGAATCCTCTCCTCCTTCTAGAAGGAGAAATCTCTTTGGTCCCATCAAAAGGACTTCCTTACTCTAATCCACAGAGAAGTTGAATTGAATGGAAGCTTCTTCACTGCCTGAAATTAAACCATGACTTTTTTTCTTCTTAATTATGAAAAGCAAAAAAAATTGATGATGTTCTTGATTCTTCAAATATGAAAGTGCTAACTAAATTCATTATTTCCTGTCCCTTGCTTCTGAGTGAGCATGATGTATTGAGGACACCAAGGAGAAGGAGGTATTTGGGTTAACCTGTGGACATCCAGAAAAGTCTCACTTCTGATAAAGCTGAATTTGATCATTCAATTAATAACAAGAAACAGAACCTGGAATATGTCTGGTACTGTCCTACATTTGTTAAAATTTTTCGTCTATTCTCTCTTGCTACCCGTGACAGTGACAGTGAAAAATAGCTGTGCATTAACACAAAAGCAAAACGTAATGCAGTAATGATGCTGAAGCTTCCTGCAGTGCTGGAATTTTTAGAAGTCATGAATAATAAATTACCAGCAATGCCAAGAGAAGCTGATAGCTCTTCTCTTTGGTAGGTAAAACTCTCCATTATAAAATAATAATACACTCGGTCATATGTCACAGCCTCCAGCAATTTTCTTAAAGATATTTTACTTTAATACCAGAGTCACCAACATAGAATTCATTTTACAGACGGGAAAACTAAGACTATTCTATCAAATGATTGTTCAGAATGAATCAGAGTATTTCAACTGAGATCACCAGCTTTAAGTTAAGGCCCCCAACATATTTGTTACTATGTCAGGTACAAGTAGAAGTCATTGGTTCATGAGTTGGGGTTGGAGTGGAGATGGGATTCCATTACTCACAAACTCTGGGTCATTTGTTTCATCCATTGAATTCAAGAATAAGCAACAACATGATAAATTATTAAAAGATAGAGTGGGCCCATTTTTCCCAGTATGTGGTTGGGGGCCACAAGGGGACTAAGCAAGTGTTCTCTTAGAGGAACAGAAACAAACACAAAGCTTGCAAACAAGAAAGCAAAACACCCAAGTCCAACACCCTTGTATATCAGTTCAAGAACTCCATACTCAGTTATCAGTGTATAGGAGGGGTCCAAAGCAAGGAGGAAGTTCAGACAGGCTCTGAGATGCTTCCTTCCTCTCATTTCCCTCAATTCTACTCAGCAATTGTCCAAGAACCTGATGGCATCCTCCAAATTACAGAGTCTGTAGGAACCCAAAATGGAAATAAAATGTCCTAAGCACATCCAAAGCCCAGAACCCCCAGAAAGGGACTTCATATAGGATAGTTCTTTCCAGTGCTATCATTTGAGACTTTCCATTTGTAATATGCCTAATCAGTCTGTTAGAATAAAGACTGGCTCAAGCTCTTGCTTCTTTTCTCTGAAGAAAATTCATAAGAGGATGAATTCTGAGATACAAGTCATGTGATGTTTACTGGGACACCTCCCTTCTGGAATTTGTTCTCCCTATGGGTAATAGGAGGTGGGGAGGATTAAAACCACGATCCCAAATCAGACACTTCAGAAGCCCTTGGACTACCTGATGATTTAAGTGTCTCTGTGCTTCAAAATTCTATGGTGCTTTTTGGTTGAGCAGCATTGGTAGAATCACAACTCCTTGACCTTTCATTTTCTAAAATTTTAAGTTAATGATCCTCAAACAAATCAGAAATACATAAAACCACATAAAATAACAAATCCTGAACATTTACCTCCTTTCCTTTTTTGACAATTGACTTAGGTTCATAGCTTGTGAAATAGCTGTAAATCATCTGTCTCTTACCTTCTTCATATAGTTACAAAATTCAGTGTTCTATTCCAAGCAAGGAAGCAGATCTTGCCCTCAGTTTGACAATTGTTGAAACTGTAGGCAGACTCAATAATAATGATTTAGGACAAAAACCTTAAAACTCAAGCTGTCATAAAGAATACACAACTTAAACCTTATATAATCTATGAAACTTATTCCAATCAGATACCATAACCAAACTTCTTAAAAGGTAGAAATTCCATTTCTTCTTTTAAGTTAAGCCTCAAAAGAATTAAAGGACGGGGAAGAAGGAGGGGGAAAAATGTGTTTGAAAAAGGGCTTGATATACCCTCATAAGGTTGCTGGTCAATGCTGAGACAGAGAGAGAGAGAGAGAGAGAGAGAGAGAGAGAGAGAGGGAAATAGCCATGAATATATATTTCATTTTTCTGGATGGTAACTAACTGTACAGGCTGTCTTCTTCACTTTGTTCTTTCTCATGGAAAGAATTTCAAAACAACTTGCCAACAGGATCTCAACCACCTTGGAGTGAGGGAAATGGCATCTTCTATCCTGGAGTTCTAACAGGAAATTGCTTTGAAAGAGTTGATTGGGCTCTCTTTCACATGACACCTGATTCATATCCTTGACAGATTTAATTTTCAATGAAGGGAGAGTTCATTAATGTTTCTCTGAAATTGCCCTGTGTGTTGAGAGCCAATTCTCCTAAACTTGGCTTGCTCATCCTTGTGCAGCATCTTAAAGAAAAGTGATCCTGCCACATTAAATGGCCTTCGACAACCAGAGCCAGGAAAGTTCTCTGACACATTTGGACTCTAACTGGGGTCAGTGCCCAGCATCCTGCAGGCACTCCTGGGGATCGCAAGAAATTTTCCATCTTCTCTCTTATTTGCATTACTCCCTGGGAAGGTTCAAATTAGGCAAACGTCAATATTTTGATGCAGTGACATGATAAATTTCCACAGTTAGGACTTGGCTATTCCATTTTTGAAATGTTAGACTGCAGGGGGTAAGACAAGCAAATAAAACAAACCAAACACCACAAAGAAAACTCAATTAAGAGCCTTGAGGAGACTTTCTACAGAACAATCTCTAACAGAAACAACCCTCAACCTCAACACACTCAATGCTGAATTTGTGGCTTTCACTCCAAAATCTGGCTCTCTTCCTGATTCTTATCTTGAGAATTGCATCGCTGTTGGACCCATTTGTACAAGCAAGAACCTGAGAAGACTTTCTTGATGTCTCCCTTGCTCCCAGGCACCATGTAGAATCCTTCACTAAGTTCTGTTGCTTTTTACCTCTCAAGTGTCTCTTGAATCTGACTCCTCTCCACCTCCACTGTCTCCACCATCATTGGTCATCTGAGGAATGCTGAATTGTTTGGCCTCCTCTGTTGACTCTGACCTTCCACAATCAATTCTCATGCCACAGCTAGAATAGTCTTTTCTAAACCTGAATCCAATGACAATATAAGCCTGCTTTAGCAATCTTGATTGCTTTCCCATTACTCTCTGAAGGCCAAGATCCATAACATGGCCTGCAACGTTCTCAGTGTTCTGGCTCTGTTCACCTCTCCAGCTTGATTTGGGGCTACTTTCCTTCATATACCGTGCTTCAGTCACTCGGGCCTCCTTCCACCTCCTCAAACTGACATGCTCCCTCCTTACTGGGGGATCTCTGCAGGTGCCACGATGCCTGCTGTGTCAGCTCTTTGCTTCAGACTTCCCTTTCTACTCACCTGATTAACACTTACACATCTTTTAGATCTGAAATCAAGGGTCACTTTTTTAGAAAAGATTTTTTGATTCCCTCGGTTCAAGTCATGTTCGTTGATACAGAATGTCTTCCTTTCCCGCAGAGAACTCAGCCAATGTGCAATTTTACATTCATTTGTGTGCCTGTTTGATTACTGTTTGTGTCCTGTACCCTAATGCAAGTTCAATATGGCAGGGATTTTTCTCACTATTGTATTTTTTGTTCTATCAGGTTCAGTGAGAAATGTGCTTAAATGTTTCTAACTTGTTGTGGGTTTGCTTATTTCTCCTTTAATTCTATCATTTTTTCTTTATATATTTCATTTATTTATTTATTTATTTATTTATTTATTTATTTATTTATTGTTAACAGGTTTTTTTTAATTGTCAAATTGGTTTCCATACAACACCCAGTGCTCATCCCAGCAGGTGCCCTCCTCAATGCCCATCACCCACCCTTCCCTCCCTCCCACCCCCCATCAACCCTCAGTTTATTCTCAGTTTTTAAGAGTCTCTTATGGTTTGGCTCCCTCCATCTCTTTTTTTTTTTTTTCCTTCCCCTCCCTCATGGTCTTCTGTTAAGTTTCTCAGGATCCACATAAGAGTGAAAACATATGGTATCTGTCTTTCTCTGTACGGCTTATTTCACTTAGCATCACACTCTCCAGTTCCATCCACCTTGCTACAAATGGCCATATTTCATTCTTTCTCATTGCCAAGTAGTATTCCATTGTGTATATAAACCACGATTTCTTTATCCATTCATCAGTTGATGGACATTTAGGCTCTTTCCATAATTTGGCTATTGTTGAAAGTGCTGCTATAAACATTGGGGCACAAGTGCCCTTATGTATCAGTAGTCCTCTATCCCTTGGGTAAATTCCTAGCAGTGCTATTGCTGGGTCATAGGGTAGATCTATTTTTAATTTTTTGAGGAACCTCCACACTGTTTTCCAGAGCGACTACACCAGTTTGCATTCCCACCAACAGTGCAAAAGGGTTCCCGTTTCTTCACATCCTCTCCAGCATCTATAGTCTCCTGATTTGTTCATTTTAGCCACTGTGACTGGCGTGAGGTGGTATCTCAGTGTGGTTTTGATTTGTATTTCCCTGATGAGGAGTGGCGTTGAGCATCTTTTCATGTGCCTGTTGGCCATCTGGATGTCTTCTTTAGAGAAGTGTCTATTCATGTTTTCTGCCCATTTCTTCACTGGATCATTTGTTTTTCAGGTGTGGAGTTTGGTGAGTTCTTTATAGATTTTGGATACTAGCCCTTTGTCTAATATGTCATTGCAAATATCTTTTCCCATTCCGTTGATTGCCTTTTAGTTTTGTTGATTGTTTCCTTTGCAGTGCAGAAGCTTTTTATCTTCATGAGGTCCCAATAGTTCATTTTTTCTTTTAATTCCCTTGCCGTTGGAGATGTGTCAAGTAAGAAATTGCTGCAGCTGAGGTCAGAGAGGTTTTTTTCCTGCTTTCTCCTCTAGGGTTTTGATGGTTTCCTGTCTCACATTCAGGTCCTTTATCCATTTTGAGTTTATTATTCTGAACCTATATTATTAAACACTACAAACTTAAGACTAGTCTATTATTCTAGAGGATTAATCCTTTTGTTAGTTTTCAATGGTCCCTTTCTGCCTTACAATTTACTTTGTTTGATACTAATATGCCAATGCCAGCTTCCTTTTGGTTAGGATTTGTAGGGTGTGTCTTTCCTTATTCCTTACTTTTATTATTTCTGGGTTTTTAAAATTTATTTAAGGTGCTTCTCTTATAAGTATTATATTATTGGGTCTTGTTATTTTTAATGCAGTCTGACAATATACATTTTAAAAATTGTTTATAATTGTTAATTATATTTAAACAAATATAATTGCTGGAATACTTGGGTTTAAATTTACCATCTTACTGTTTGTTTTTCCCCCCAATTTATCCCATTTATTCTATGTTCCTTTTTTCCCCCTCTTACCTTCTTTTGGGTTAATCAAGTAGGTTTTACTACTCCAGTTTTTCACATGTTGGCAGTTACAAAATCTTTTGGCATTCTTTCAGAGGCTACTTTAGAGATTCAATATGAATCTTAACTTTATTGAAGTATAATACATAACAGTATATTTTTATCAATTTCTGTACAGTGAAAGGACATGTATAAACACTTTGACTTTACTTACCTTCCTTCTGAATATTATGCTATCATCACCATTTATTTTAATTCGACATATATTTAAAACCCCATGTTATTAGTATTGTTTTCATATAGTCAATATTTATTTAGATTTGCCTACATATGTACCTTTTCCCTTTTCTTTCATATATGTATGTGTGTATATATATATATGTATGTGTGTGTGTGTATATATATATATTTGTCATTTAGCTTCATTTTTTTTCTGCTGAAGACCTTCTTTGTGTTTTTCCTTTAATGCGAGTATCGGTGATGAATTCTTCCAGAAAAATATAGTGTTCAAGACTCTGGATCCAGCTAAAAATTTGCAAGAAACAGAGAAGAAAGGGACTTGTTGAACTGTACCACAACGTTAACAAAATCTAGACTTTGGGAAATTCTATGGGTCAAACAGGCCAGGATCTTCAAGATAGAGTCTAGGAGAAGAAAAACAGAAGGAGCTCCAGGAGATAAAAGAGACTTCCAGAACATGTCAATTTTTTTTTCTTTTTTTTAAGTGGGCAAGACTGCACTATAGTGTCTAGGGATGCATATGTGGATAATCAAAGTATAAATACAAGGAAGAGATTACAATAAAAGTATTAAAGGGTAAGGACTGCTCTTAGGGAAAGCAGTGCATTGTGATTAGGATAGCACACAAGGAGAGGTTTCTGAGTGGCCAGTCAAGTTCTATTTCTTTACAGTGATTACAAAGCTGTTAGGCTTAAAATCACGTATTAAACAATATACTTGATTTGGGTGGTTTCTGTATCTGTGTTTTATTTCATAATAAAAAGATAAAAGTAAAAATAAATTAAAAGTTAGTAAATCTTATATTCGATATTGAAAGGCAATTTTTATTTGTACTTTGTTTCTCTTGAAGGACAATTTTTATAATCCTAGTTTAGAAGGAGTATTTTGCACCTTAGAACAGTATACCAATGTCTTTGGCTTCCATAATTTTTCTTAAGAATTCAGCATTAAGTCTTGTTCTTTTTTTTTTTTTTTTTTTTAACGTTTATTTATTTTTGAGACAGAGAGAGACAGCATGAACAGGGGAGGGGCAGAGACAAAGAGGGAGACACAGAATCTGAAACAGGCTCCAGACTCTGAGCGATCAGCACAGAGCCCGATGGGGGGAGGGCTCGAACTCACGGACCGCGAGATCATGACCTGAGCCGAAGTCGGACGCTTAACCAACAGGCACCCCAAGTCTTGTTCTTTTTGAAGACCACGTGTCTTTCTTCCTCTAACTGCTTTTAACATTATCTTCGTCTTAGGTTTGCAATAGCTTCATTGTGGTGTGCCTTACCGTAGTTTACCTGTGTCTGTCTATCATGGAATTCATAGGGTTTCTTGTGTATGTGGCATAATGCCTCCCTTCAGTTTTGGAAAAATCTCTTCAAATATTGCTACTACCCATTCTTTTTCTCCTCTTTCTGGCACTACCATTCTACATTTATATATAATAATTTACAATATCCCATATATCTCTTTCCTTCTTTTGCTCTATTTTTTGCATCCCTTCTTTTTGTGGTTCAGTATGGATATTATCTACTGACCTACAGTCTGGTTCTTCATTTCTCTCTTCAGCTATGTTCAGTGTGCTCCTAGTTCACTTATTAAATTTCAATTTTATTTATTCTCTTTTTTCAGTTCTAGAATTTCCTTCTTATTTTTAAATTTGATTCCTTTAACTTTTAATTTAATCCCTTCTTGTTTTTTATTTATTTTTGAGAGAGAGAAGGAGAGAAAGAGAGACAGAGAGAGAGCGAGAGAGCGCACACAAGTGGGGGAGGGGAAGAGAGAAAGGAAGACACAATCTGAAGTAGGCTTCAGGCTCTGAGCTGTCAGCACAGAACCTGACATGGGGCTCGAACTCGTGAACCATGAGACCATGACCTGAGCCAAAGTCAGATGCTTAACCAACTGAGCTGCCCAGGCACCACCCCCCCCTTCTTATTCTTTTTTAGATTCACATATAGATTTATAGTAACCTGTTGAAATTCTCCATCTTGCTGTCAATTCTCTTTAATAAATTTCACATAGTATTTAAAATGTGTGTCTGATAACTTCCGTGTCCATATAATATCTGAATACTCTAGAAGTCTGTTTCTACCATCTTTTAATGGTTTTTTTTTTTTTTTGGTCATTATATTGTCCCATTTTTTTTATTCCAAATATTGGACATTATGGTATGAAAAATTATAGGGGTGGCTTGAGGTTCTGGATAAAGTTATCTTTCTTCATAGGGGATAATCTCTCGGTGATTAAGCTACACAAATCACCTTAATTCAACCTCAGCTGAAGCTGCTTTTTTTTGGTGAGAGCTGGTCTGTGTCTACTTTGCCTTTACTCCCAAGACTGTTGCCTTTTACATCTCCCAACTGAAAGCTGGGTGTTTCTCAGTTCCCCTCCTCCTTAGCCGGCCATGAACTCCAATTTTGTCCCATGAGATTGCTGAAAATTCTCCATAGCCACTTAGGATCTTGCCGAAGCTTCCAGGAGAAAGTAGAGCTGCATGTTAATCTGACCTCTTCCCATTTACCTTTGTTCTAGTATCTTCCCTACTAACTAACACCCTTGAAGCCTTGGCAACCCTTGTGTTCCTTCAAACACATTTCTTCTTTTATTTATTTTTTTAATCCAAGTCTTCCCAATTATTCCTTGTGAAAGGTTTTAGTCTGATAGAAACTAATCTGTCACAGTTGCAAAGAAAGTTCTGTCTTGAAATGACTGCTATTTACTGACCATGGGCTTGGAGGCCCTGCTATTTTCTCAGGGGCTCAGAGTTTTTTCTTTGTAGAACACCTCCCATTTTGTAACTAAGTATCTTTATGTTTCCTTGTTTAACATTCCCCCCCCCCCCCAGTCGTGAGCCAGGAGGCATCACATCTGTTTTGTCCAACTTGGTATCTAGCTCATAATCAGCAACTCAAAAACTATTTTTAATGAATGTGTGCAGACTTTGGGGCTAAGGATTTTATATGCGTGGTCATTTAATCCTCATCATAAGCAAGGGAGGCAGGTATTGTTATCCCCATTTTAGAGAAGAGGTAAAGGAAAATTAGACAAGCAAGCCACTTCCCAATGTTACTATATATTGGCTGTTCTGTAAAGCCTCTCTTCTCCGGCACTTAGATCATTATGTTTTTTGCAACCTGTCCATGCAGCCAGCTTTTTATTTTTTAATATGCAGGCCGTTAAAGCATCCTTCAATTCCTTCTCTTCTTTTCCTTTTCCTCCTTCTCCATATTCCGTATGTTGCTTTTTGAGACAGTAGATGCTCATAAACATTTCATTAGCAAGTGACCTGGGGGGGGGGGGGATGGTGGCATTCACCACAGCTGGGCAGGGTGTCTGTGCTCCAGTATACCAAGAGATGTCACATACTCCCCTCCCCTCATGCCTCAGGGGACGGTGTTGGGACCTGCTCTCATTCATTTAAAATAATTTTTTCAAGTTGTTTCATTTTACTTTTTTTTTACAGTAGACTTTATTTAAGAGTAGTTTTAGGTCCACGCAAAACTGAACAGAAAACACAGAGTTCTTAGTACCCCTCCCTCTCTCACACACACACACACACACACACACACACACACACGCTCACACAGAGTGGTACATTTGTTATCTTTGATGAACCCATATTGGCTCATTCATTTTTATCCCGCTGTCTGAAACCATCTGGGACTGTGTGTTTGCTCAATTTCAGCCATCTTGTGTTAGGAGCCCTCTTTTGACCTGCAGTGAAAATTTAAAAACCTCTGCTTCTTTGTCAGCATTTATTCTGTTCTTACCATGCTGCAGTGAAGTTCACTTACCCCTGAACTTTGGCCCTTCTGGCACAATTTCAGTGTTTGCATGCTCAAAACCAGGCAATTAACTTGAATACTTCATTCTTTTTTCAGCGTTTTTTTTTTTTTTTTTTGGGTTTTTTTTTTTTTGGGACAGAGAGAGACAGAGCATGAACGGGGGAGGGGCAGAGAGAGAGGGAGACACAGAATCGGAAACAGGCTCCAGGCTCCGAGCCGTCAGCCCAGAGCCCGACGCGGGGCTCGAACTCACGGACCGCGAGATCGTGACCTGGCTGAAGTCGGACGCTTAACCGACTGCGCCACCCAGGCGCCCCTGAATACTTCATTCTTAAGGGAGATTGGGTACAATCTCTAGAAGCCGTGAATGATCACACTGTCACGTTGACTCTGAAATCTTTGTGATGCCGTTCACACTCACAGTGTTCTTGCATCCTGCCCACCAGACCAGGCTCTGGCTCAGATCCTACCACATCTGTGAAGCCTGGCCTAACAAGCTCCATGCCACAAATTTTTTTTTTCTCTCTTTGGTTCCATATCCAGCATCAAACTGTCTTTGAGAAAGTCATTAAGTCCCTCTCAACTTCAGTTCACTCATTGGAAAGTGTGGCACAAAACACTTCCAGACAAATTTGTAGGTAAATTTGGATGTATCTAAATGTGCCCATGTGCAACACACAGTAGCTATGCTGTAAACACCAGGACTCCTGCTCTCCTTACCTGCCCACTTGTGTCTGGGGGGGTAGGTGCACAGTGTGAGAGACAAGACTATGAGACCATGTAAAAATGTGCCTGGACACAGGGTGCAGCAGACAGCAATACCTCTGAGACATCAAGTCCTTTCTGGGTTTGCGAAGAAAGCGGACTATGAAGGAGCTGAAGGGAAAGGAAGAGTGGGGGACAAGGGGCACCCATATTGGGCAAAGGGAAGCAGAGTGCAAAGTGATAACCCCATGCATATCTCGGGGCGGGGACTGTGCTTTCAGCTCAGGAGTCAGAGGACATGGGTAGGATTTGCCCCCATCGAGGAGAGGAAGGATTTCTGAACAGGGGGGATATAGAAGGATCCATAACTCGAGGCACAAAATGAAGCAATTGCAGGGCTATCATGGGATAAGAAGTAGACCCATTTGATAGCAGTGGGGGCCCCGGAAGGTCAGGAGGGCCCAGATAGTAAAGCACCTCGAATGTCTGGGTGAGAAGGATGGAATTTATCCTGCAATCCCTGAAAAGCTATTGGGAAACTCGGAGCTGACATGTCACGTGATGCCTGAGATACTGGCGGGAGCAACACAGACTGCGAGGGAAACAGCCTGGAGGCTGGGAAACCAGCATGAAGCTCTTGCTAAGGTCCTGTACGAGCTGATACGGCCTCACCGCAAAGACGACGGTGGGAACGGAAAGGAAAGGATTTCTGTCCAAGCACTGCCTTGTAAAAGATTTCTGTGGCCTCCACTTCTTCTGGATTTTTTTTCCCCCCATCTCCATTGTATGAGAGAGTACAGGTGTTTAAATAGGATTTTCATTGGATGAGCACTAAAAAAATCTATTTAAAATAGAAGACAATAAAATGGACCTGGTTCTGGGAGCTTTTTTGCAAAACATTGTAAGGGAGTGAATTAGAAATCCTCCTCTGCCACCACCATCCAGGAGAGATCCCTAAGATAATTATAAATGAGGTAACATCAGAGGGTAAAATATAAATCAGGTTCCATTCAGAGGGTAAAGAGCATAACAGTGACAACTCTTGTGATTTCTCTTCAAAGGTAGACAGGCTCAGCACAGGCAGAAAGAAACAAACCCTTGTTAACGAGAGGGCGCGCGTTGTTCCAAAACGGGCCAAGCGAAGGTCATGGCGGTGGGGAAATTAAGTGACCTGGTGAGAGCATCGGCTATGGCTCTGTCAGGCAAGGAGGAGACAGAAATGTTGCTGGGAGGCCCACAGGCTTCACCCCTGCTCCTGGAACCACAGCTCGCCCCTCCTTCCCTGCACTCGGTGCACAGGGACCCAACAAAGGCGTGTCAAGAAGCACCCCACCGAGGAGTCTGGGGAGGAGCACGTTGGGGTGTATCAGGAGGCAGAAAATGATCAAACTGGAATCATCACTTTTGGGAAAAGACCAACATTTCTGAGGGGAGGGGTTGGGTTATTAACGACTTGGGGGGCTCTCTGGTGAGTAGGCTGGAAGGAAGAGGGTCACACCAGGCATGTGTTGAGATCCCCTCTGTGCCAAGCCCCAGGCCCCTCCCGCTGTCATCCCACCTAATTCTCACCACCACAGGGGATGTGGGGATGCCCTCAAGCCCTGTGTTATGTACGAAAACCGTGAAGCTCAGTGACCTGCAGTAGACCATCCGGGAGCCTATGTGGCAGGGCCGGGTACACGTCCCTCCATGGATCTTTTTGTCTGCCCTGTTATGACATTTAATATTATGACACATGATAGAGGGACAGTGACTCCTCTATGCAGTCTCTGTACTTTGGGTATCGTCAGCCTCATTTGAGTCGTGTTTTTTGGTCCAAAGCAGAACACTCCTCCCCTTTCGCAGCTGCCTCTACCCAGCCCAGGACTTCTTGGGAGAAGCTCTTTGGTGTGGCCGGCAGGCCTTCAGAATTGCATGTGTCTGTTGAGAAAAAACCTGAGTGAGGAATTCAGTGGCGCTTTAGACTCCGTCCTTCGACCTGAACATAGAGAAGGGAGTCCAAAACTCTGCAACCTAGAGAGGGAAGAGCTCTGCTCCTGCAGCTAAGTCAACTGTGACTTTCCAACAAGGGAATGTCCTTTATTGAAGCGAGGGACAGAATCTCTGCTCCCCTGGTGAAACTGCCCGCTTCACTTAGAAAACCATCTCTCCCTTTCTGACATGCAGTAAGTCTCCAGAGAGGGATTGCTCCGCCCCGGACCCTGGCCCCCTCTTCTGACTGGGCCCAGGGCCTCTCCCCGTGTCCCAGCCACTCCACTGCTTCCCCCTGCCATTATGTTGCTGTCTATGTGACTTCACCCCTGCTGAAACCGTGAGCTGCTTAAGGTCAGGGATGCGTCTTCCTCCCCTCAAATTCCCCGTGTAACAAACCCTTAATAACTGTTGAGTAAACACATGAATGAAGCTGGCTAGCCCAAGCCTTTGTGCAGAGTATGAAAGTAGAGTTCCGACCTGAAGAACACAGAGGCGCAGACACTGCCCACCTCAGATTCCAGAAACTTCTTCCCTCCTTCTTTTATCCCTCAGAGTGTGATCCTTTCTCGGCCACTCCCAGCAACGATATCAGAAATAGCTTGGGAGAGCCACCTTGATCTAGGGAGTAGGTGGGTACAGAGGAGCTGAGCTCCTTGCTTTGTGTCCAGGCTTCATTCTAGGAGGCTGTGAGCGGAGAGCCTAGTCCAGGTCTCCCAGCAGGGAGGAAGAAAGGTGCGGCTTCACACTCACACTCGATTATATTTGTTTCAGGCAGTTATGGCTAAGGGTGCTCACGGCTGGGAGACAAGAGCCAGAGGATGCCTCCTTTCCATGCAGTAGCGTGCGTATCCGCGTGACCTACGTGAGTGAATAGCAGGTTTCAGAAGTACGACGTAGAGGTGGCTGGGGAAGCTGGCACGGCCCTGAGCAGACACGGCACAGGATGGGAAGGCAGAGGCTGAGGAAGGAAGGTCATCTCCCTGCAGCACTATGACAAGGTGAAGGGTAAATGAGTGCATGGGGCTGCCCGGCCCAGCCCGGCCATGCCCTGTTCAACTTTCTGCCAAGTGTCTCCTCTGTGCCATCCCCTGGGGCTTGGAGGGAGGCCAGGGCTGCTGCAGCCAGGAAGGTGGGTCGTTTGCCCACTCGGCTCCTCTCCTTTACTGATCTGCACGCTATGGTGCGGCATGGCTGGCCCAGGGTGGGGTGGATCCTCCCAGAGGTCCTAGGTACCCACGGGGAGCCCGTGGCTGCCCTTTCTCCTCTGTGTGCCCTCCCTGCTCACTCTTCACCCAAGGATTCCCTAAACCGTGTGCGAAGCAATACTTCAGAGGGAGGGTTCGTGGCCAGACAGACTCAAGGTTGAAGTTCCTCCTCTTGCACTTGGGCAAATTACTTGTTCTTTCTGGGCTCTATTTTTTTTTTTTTTCCTCATCTCTAAAATAAAGCTGCAAATCCCTGCATTGCAGGTTGCCATGATGATTAAAGCTGTGGTTCTCAACCCTGGCTACACACCAGAATTCCCCCCGGGGGCCTTAAAATGCCCATGCCTGGGCTCCACCCAGATCAATTAAATCAGAGCCCTTGGAGGGTGGGCCCAGGGGTTAGTATTTCAAAGGTCCCCAGGTGATTCATAGGTGCACCAGGCTGTGATGGCAGAGTAGAGGTAATGTATATCACCTGAAAGACATAATGCCCCCAGATATAATATGCCATTAATAAATGAGACCAATATCACTATTATTACGTGTTTATTATTGCTGCCCTTAATCCTCTGCCAAGAAAGAAAATGCGGTCGTGGGAAAGTGTGGTTATAAATCCAAGTGTAAGTAGCAGAGCACATGTAAGTGATGACCGCTAGCCTCCAGGCTGCTCAGCGCAGCGGAGAGAGTGACCAGCCGGTCAGCTGTGAAGACCCCGGTCCCTTAAAATGTGTGCATGTGCTCACTCAGCTCTCCGTGACGTGGCCCTCCATCCATCTTGGGTCTGTGCCAGTGTAAACATTTCCGGTTGAAACCCAGGGCCCTGATTTCCAGGTCCGACGGTCTCCCGGGAGGTGGCTGTCAACCTTTGCATCCCACGTTACCTCCGTTCCGCAGTAAACAGATGAGTCATAGTTGGTCTCAGCAGGTCAACCGACAAGCAGTCCTGGGTTATCCTGTCTGGTGGCTTAGGCTTTTGAGACAATGCCCTTGGTGCCTATGAGGGAGTCATAAAGTTGGGCTTGACACTCTTTAAAGTTATCTTCGTTTGCTGATTGTTTGGCTAGAGGGACTGGTGTTGAGTTCTCTCTGGCTTCTCTGGGGCCCTGCGATGGTAAGCATGATGATAAGCATAATTGGGGTGGAAGGAGGGCAAACAGCCCTTCGTTAGCTGAAGCAATGGGCCAAGCAGATTATCAGATAATTGGCATGGGCAACCCCCTAGCTCCACTTTGGATATCAGTTCCCTTCTTTTTTCTAATCTAAATATGTTCTGGGTATTGTTTGCAGAGGGCAGCCTAAAAGTTAAGGTTTCTACATATCCCATCCCTATCTGGGCAGTGTCGGGGAGTGGGTAGTAGCTTTAGTTTGAAGCCAAATATATAAATTCGTCTCCAATCTATCCATTACTTTGCTTCCAAACTGCCCAAGTCTGGGCCAGAATCATCAAAGATGAGGCATTTATGCCTCCTACCGGGATCCCCACATTCCCTCTTGCCTCACCAAACAGCCAGAATGATGCTTCCTAATCTCAGATCAGACCATTTCACTTCCCTACTTGAAACCTGTCAGTGATTTCCCCATCATTCTCTGGATCAAGCCTCACCTTCTGAGGTTCCTCCAAGCCTACACCAGAATCTGGCCACCGTCCACCTTGCCATCTCCTGTAGCTACAGGCAGGAGGAGACAGCTCCTCTCAGCTCCAGCCTCCTTTTCCTTCCAGATCTTGGAACTTGATGCTCCCACTCACCTGGAGCGCCTTCTCAGGTGTAGTTAACCCTTGAATCCTTCAGTTTTCGGTGTGAACTTCACTGCATTAGGGAAGCTTTCTCTTTCTCCTTCCAGGACATGACACCCTCACACTCTGAGTTTCTGATGCTAACACTTCTCAGGCTTTGTCGTCGCCGCCTGTCTAACCATAATTTAAGTTCCATGAAGGAGGGACTATGTCCCACCTATGTTCCATCTCTCTCTATGCATAGCACCTGGTGGGTAGATGTATTTATTTATTTTTTTAATGTTTATTTTTGAGAGACAGAGAGACAGAGCATGAGCGGGAGAGGAACAGAGAGAGAGGGAGACACAGAATCCGAAGCAGTCTCCAGGATCGAGCTGTCAGCACAGAGCCCGATGTGGGCTTGAACTCATGAACCATGAGATCATGACCTGAGCTGTAGTCGATCGCTCAACCAATTGAGCGATCCGGGCACCCCTGGTATATGTATTTAGAATGATCCCTGTAAGTACTTGCCAAAGGTAGATATTTGTGATCCTTTCAACACGTCGACTGTCGAAATTACTCAGAGACATGTTATCTTTTCACACAGCAATCAAAGGGTCAATAGCAACCTATTATGTCTAAGGGACAATGTAAGATATTTTTTAACAACTTTATTGAAATATAATTAATATACAAAAAGCAAAACCAAACCACAATGATATATATCACCTTATACTAGTTTGCATGGCTACTATAAAAAAAAATAAACAAACAAGTTTTGGCAAGGATGTGGAGAAAATGGGACCGTTGGTGGGAATGTAAAATGGCGCAGCCACTACGGAAAACAGTATGGACATTTCTCAAAACATCAAAAGCAGAACCACCATACGATCCATCAATCCCACTCTGGGTATATATCCTATTAGATGGTTTAGTTATGAGAAATACAATTTTATTAGTATGTGTTTGGTTTTTTTTTCAAAAAATTTATTCACCAGACTGTAAGTGAAGCCATCGTTAACTACTTGAAAACCTGGGCGTTATAGCTGACAATCATTTAGTGCCTACAGTGTTCCAGGCACAAAAAACCGTAAGAGGTAGATGCTGTTATGCCTCAATTTTCTGAACGAGAAAACCGAGAATGAAGCAATTTGCCCAGTGCCGTGGAGACCACATCTGAAACCCGAAGCTGCTCCTCCAGGGCGGGCACCCATCACACTGTCTCCCTGTGGAACTGCCTACCACCTTCCCAAGTTTAGGGTCTCATACATTTGTAGGAAAAAAATCATGGGCTGAGGATGTGTAATAGATTTCATTCCCCTTCCAAGAGTTGGAGCCACTGCTAAGGCCTCAGAACATAAAAGGGTGGGGCTTGATTTCTTATCTGCTTGAATTATTTCTGAAGAGTTTGCTGTATTATCAGTGACTAAATAATAGTGGCCATGAGGAGATAGAAGGGTGTTTCATTACAGAAGGTGTGTGATCTTTCATTTCCTTTAAAGGACCCAGAGCTCTGCGGCTCCCCACCTGTTTCGTGACCCAGAATTGGGCTGATCTGCAAGTGCTCTGTGACTGGGGGGTTGACAGAGCTACAAGCGCCCTCGGCAGGATCCGAGGGGGCCCACAGCGTCAGCTGTTTCCACGCTAGCCTCCTGGTCTGGAGAATTCACACACTGCTCTGCCTCTCCAGTTTGAGTCAAGAGCCCAGTGGGAATGTTTTTATAGTCCTTTCCACTTTAATTACATTTCCTGCAAGGGGCATCTGCTGGGCGTTTTCTGGTTGTGCTGGTGCCTCTCGTATGGTTAATGCCGATCCGCCACCACTGGGCAGTTAGTCGCCAATTCGTTGTTGAAGGCGATTAGGTGCTCCGGCGGCTCAGCTGCCAACAATGTTGCAATTATTACTGTTTATTGGCTGGATGTTCCTCTTCCCCATGCTTTGTAGGTCCTGTGCTCCTGAGTTACTGGAGTCATATTGACTTCCACTAATAAAATCGCCTGCTCTATCAAATCTGATGACAATTTCTGCCGTGATTAACACTTTCCCAGTGTCTTAAATCTGAGAAATATTCTACAAGGGGCTAACAAAATGCCATATATATACGTATGTATATACACGTATATATATGTATGTATACGTGTATATATACGTATGTATATATATGTATGTATATATATGTATATATATACACGTATGTATATATATAGTGTATATATATACACGTATGTATATATATAGTGTATATATATACACTATATATATATACACCTATATATATGTATGTATACGTGTATATATATGTATGTGTATATATATATATATATGTGTATATATATGTATCTCCTCTTGATAATAGCACACTTTTACAAAGTGTCAGACATCTTATATGCACTTTCTCATTTATTCTTCTCAACATCCTTATGCATACTTACTGTTATTACGCTCATTGTATAGGTAGGAACACTGAACACACAGGGTTTGCTTGTCGGTTGGTTGGTTACTTTTTTAAACTGTTTTTTTAATTCCAGTCTTTTAAAACATTGTTTTAATGTTTATTCATTTTTGAGAGAGACAGAGACAGACACAGAGTGCAAATAGGGGAGGGGCAGAGAGACAGGGAAACACCGAATCCTAAGCAGGCTCCAGGCTCTGAGCTGTCAGCCCAGAGCCCAGCGCGAGGCTGGAACCCATGAACCATGAGATCATGACCTGAGCCAAAGTCCAAACGCTTAACAGACTGAGCCACCCAGGCGCCCCACTGTTCGTTTTTAAGTAACAGTTAAATGTCACATAACCAGTAGGTAGCAGAACTGGAATACATCGAGCAACCTGAAGAGCCAACACATTCGACCACTGTGCCATGCTATTCTGTCTTACTTCTCCTAGACTGTTTTTAACGTCAGTTGTTTTATCCATTATAGTTGTAGCCATGAATACTTGATTGCTTGTTTATTAAAAATATGGTCCTGGGGCTCAGTCGGTTAAGCATCCGGCTTCGGCTCGAGTCATGATCTCACAGTATGTGAGTTTGAACCCCGTGTCGGGATCTGTGCTGACAGCTCGGAGACTGGAACCTACTTTGGATTCTGTGTCTCCCTCTCTCTCTGCCCCTCCCCTGCTTCCTCTCTCCTCTCTCTCTCTCAAAAATAAATAAACATTAAAAACATTTTAAAAATATGATCCTGAGAAATCAGGATATATTTTTCAGCATCATTCAATTTCCGTTCCACACATTCTTCCCTCACCCCCAGCACACACACACATAGGTCCGCATATACCCTCAAAAGTCTTCCAAGGTGATCTAGAAACTCTTACTTGTAAGCCTCTTAGGAAGTTACGGTGACTTTTTGAAAAGGGAGAAGTTGCTCTGATAAAATATGGAATCCCAGGGAAGGTATACACAGGGTCTAGAGAGCTGAACAGGTAGTGTTTGTCCCTTCAAATAGGTGAAAATAATGTCTGAAGCCTCTTAGGATTATTTCTTTTCCCCATGGAAACCACATGACATATTGGGTTGGATAAACATATTCTCTGCATCTCTTGGAGAAGAAGCAGTGTGGTGTTTCCCTTCTGTGACAATAACCAGGCAATTGTATGTAATATGACAAGCAGGGGACCTGGGCCAAGCCTCAGTCTCGCCCCTCACTAGTCTTGCAGCCTTGGGCACATAACGACCTGCTACAGCCTTGGTTTTTATTTTTTTAGCATGAGCCTGGCCGTACCTGTTCTCCCTCTAGACTCTTCAAAGTATCAGATAAATCAACCTGGGAAAGCTGCTAGGCATGATGGCTGCCACACACGAGGCCCTCAGGAAACGTGAACTTGTACCCCAGCGTGTTCCTGACGCTCACTCCATACACCGGGAAGTGTCCAAACACTCTTCCAGTAAGATGCGTTGTTAAAGGGAACACATCGCCAGGTCTCAGATCCCCAAACTTCCAGAGGTATAGCGGAAGTGAAGTTCCAGGCACTCCACATGGAACAGCCAAAAAACGAAATGGAAAAATAAATGATTTGAAGACGTCCAGGAAAACAAAAAAAGCATTCTCTAAGAATCATTCTCTTATTTCTGGATTTCTTTCTTTCTTCCTGGATTGGGGATGGGGGGGGTGGATAGGTTATTCTTTTTTCTTTTTTTTAAGTTAATTTAATGTTTTTACAGTTGGACTGCATAGGGTTAGAGGAGTGAGGATAATAGAGGTCAACGATCATTTGATAACTGGACAAAAGTGTAAATCATCGTAACTATTACAGAATAAAATCCACCCTCCCAGGGACAGCGACTATTATGTGGACAGAACCCAGGGAAAACACTTTAACAGCACTGTTTGCCGAATAGAATTCCTGTAACTAAATCAAAAACATTATTTTCATGGGCCGTCTACCAGGACATAGAAATAATTTTGTTATGACAGGCTCAACTTCCTAGAGATGATTTTGTGAGAAGATTTGTGAATGATCATTTTGTCTTTTAAAGATCAATGTTGATGAATACAGTGAGGAGTCAACCATACTCTTCGAGGCCTATGTGAGACTCAGACTCAACACCTACATGATCTGTGTCTTTCTCCCCCCCAGAAAGGGGAACCTCTCCTATGTGTCTGTGATATTGTAATGAAGCAAAATTTCACTTTCTGGGCCACTGCGTACTGGGTAGTATCGTCGAAGGAGCAGACTCCCTGACGTTTGGTCTTCCAGCCCTCTGCCATCTTCCTCCTCCTGGAGGCATTGAGACTCCTTCACTGCACCCATCTACAGAACCTCTGCTCCCAATATTCTGGACTTCCAAAGAAGTAATTCTTATTGTCAGTGGCTCGCAGTTCACTAGAAGAAGGTGAAAGATAATTTGGTAGCCCTGTGACTATTTAGCTTCTTGAGAAGCACTTATATTTATGAAATAAAGCAAGACTGGAGGAGGTGCTCTGTGACAGTGAAAGGGGTCCAGGATCAATGATTTTAATTAGCGGGAGCAATGCTGACGGCTAACTACAGACAGTCACTCCAGGCCCCTATAATTTCCCCGCGTAGATGTCATGGTCGATACTAAATTGTGGGTCAGGTGTCATTTTACCTTCAGGAAAAAGAAAAGAAAAGAGCATCTAAGATATCTCTGCTAGCATTCATTCATTCATTCGTTCATTCGTTCATGAAATATTAATTGAGTGTGTATCGGAGGGTAAAGGCCTGTGCCGGTTGCTATGGTGATCAGACCCAGGGTCAGGGTCAGGCAAGGGAGGCAGTGGCCAGAAGCACAACATTTAAGGGGATGCCAAAAACGTAGGAATCAAGACAAATAACACCTTAATGCAATATATTTTAAAAACTCAAAATGAATGCAAAAATCTATGATGAACAAAATATCAAAATTTCCAATAACCACCGAATCAATGAACAGTGCTTGGCCATAGCAGACCCTCCGGCAAAAGAAAAAAATCTGAAAGGAAAAGGGCAAATAAAAGGAAAAATACTGATCCTGTCTTTCTTGAAAATGTTGATATTTTGTTAATGGAAAAATCATGGATTTTTTTCACTAATTCTTTTTTTTTTTTTTTAATGTCACATTAACAACATGATTTACTTTCACTGGGGTTTGGCTCCTTCCCCTAAATTTGACATCTGACACAAGTCCCTTGTCTTACACAGTCCCAGCCCTGGTGGGGAGATGAAGATCTTTGATCACTTTAAGAAGTGATAAATGCAAGAAGAAAGGTTACGGAGAAATGTCATAGGAGATGAGGAAGAACTTATTTCCACAGTAGGGGGATGGGGTCAGCGAGGGCTTTAGACAAGGCTGTGTTGAAACAAGACCTTACCATGCTCTGACATGGTAAAGCATTAATAGAAAGAAGATCCCAGAAACCCATTCACACTTTAAAGTAAAGAAGGAAGCATTACTAGGTCAGAATCAGAGAAGGGAATCCACAGGCTATAAATGGAGAAAGTGTGCCAGGGATAGATGAAAAGTGTGTGTTTATACAGTGCAGAGCATGTCTGGGAGTCCTTCCTGTGGCCAAGGGGCCTTGTGGGGATGGATTCATTTTACGACACCTTTATATAAACAAGACCCTGTTTTCTAGCTCCGTGGATGAAGACAGAAGCCAGTGTGTGGAAACAAGTGAATAAATCGTGCCTGTGAATGGTGAAGGAGATGCCTTGCACCTCAAAGGTGTGTTCATTCACCAAGTGAATTCTTGCCTCAAGGGCTGGTTTCAGACACAGCAAGAGGCTTCTGTTGTCAAGATTGTGGTGAGGGGCCACACCAACGACAAAATTCCTGACGTGAAAAATCAAACTTTTATAAGCCACAGTTACACACACACAGAGAAGAAAGCATGAATTCAGAATCTTCTAAAAATTCATATCCAACATGGAATCAGGGCTCTTGGCTAGGGGGTTTGATTTCAAATTCTGCAATTCATCCAGAGTCCACTATCCTTTGTTTACTACTAACCGCCTTCATTTGATCAGGTTCAGAAACAGAGATTTCAGGACATTGTTTTGACCCAGTTCTCTGAATGAGCTGAGTCACCTGTGAATCTATACCAACCCAGCCCGGAAGGGGCAGACTGCTGGCAGAGAGCAGGTGCAGTATGCACTCAGTCTGCAGAGCGAAAGGGAGGGTGGAAAATAGTTAGTAGAGATCACCTGATGCACAAAAAGTCATCTAACCTGGACTGTTTTAGGGCAAACAGTGGTATGGTTACTATAAGCAGTTGAAGTAATAAATGAATAACACAAACCTACGGATTGTAGTTTTCTAAAGTTAGTTCACTGTCATGTCATATTTAATTGGGAGGGGGAGAATGAAGCCACCTGAAAATGATATCTGTGGCATTTGATGCCCCCCCAAAGATGTTCACATTCCTTTTCCAGGAGGGGCCATAGCTTTTGCCTTCACCTGGATAGATTTAACACCCATATCATGAAAGCTTTTACCTCACCCAGAGGCTCTACATTCTCAGAAAACCAAACGATCAAGTGACCAGACCAGAAAAACAATCTATTCTAAGAATGAAATAGTTGTGGCCTAAAGGTTATTTATTTTACTTTCAACAATGATAAGAAACAGGTTTTCAAAGATTCCAAGGACATGAGCATTGAAAGAATGTGGACATCACCTAGTCCATGGCTTTTCCCTAACCCCAATGGAAGCCAGCTTAAAAAGAAAGAAAAATCTGTGAAGAAAAAAAATCCTCGAGGAAAGAGAAGTCTAGAAAGTTTAGATGATTTGCTCAAAGTCACACCTACATAACGGACGGGTTTGGAATATAGCTCCTGACTCCAGCCTCCTGGTTTTTCCTGCTGTGCCTACAGGATTTGGTGACACCAAATCCAAATGGAGATATTTCCCATTATAGTGTGTGTGTGCCCACATGTTCATGGTCTTGCCCTATTTGACTAAGTACGGCCAGTGCTTCCCAACTTTTTTCATAACAGGATGCACACGCAGTGTCCATGAAGCACACTGGGTTAACACCCAGAGGCCTAGGGGCTTGGGTGTTTTGAGCCCGGCCCAGATACTCTGAGGGGTGAGAGGAATCCCTCTCTCCATACATCACTGTGGGGACACAGGTTGGGAAACTCTAGGCTCTTCAGCCCAGCTCACTAGTCCTCCAGAGAAAATCAGGAGAGGAAAAGACTTTGACCTGGTCATGTGCTAACTATGCCATCAGTGTCATTTTCTAGCACTTTTTCAGTAGCAAGGTCTAGGCAGGTGGGACAGGGCTGTGTGCTCAGCAAAGTCAGCAGAGTCTTATTGTATTAAGGCATGTAGTCATATTATTTCCACTCCACACAATTTTCTTAGCACCAGTTTGGCCCATTGCCAACTCGAAAGGCGGTGGTGAACATGGAAGGGAATGAGGTCATGAAATAAGTGTCTGATCAATGCTGCCAAAGACAGATGAACCAGGTGACAGATCAATCAGAGCATGGGGAGGCTTCATAAAGAAGGGACATCTGGACCGTCTCTTGGAAAATAAGTAGTGTTTCAACAAGCAGAGAGATTAAGAAGAGCCATCCAGCTGAAAGCAACAGACTGGACAGAGAATTTCCCCATCAGAGTGGGAAGATTCAAGCCTTGTTAAGGGAAAGGTTTGCTTTGTATTTTGCAAAGGAACAGCAGCCATTAGGAGGCATACTGAACAGACGGGGCAAGCCAGGATTATGGAATGCTTATAGTGCTATACCAGGGAGACTAGATTTTCTCCTATATTCGTTCCTAAGACAAGGTATTAGGCATTCATTGGATGCTAGGCACTGCGGTACATGTTGGGAATACAAATGCAAAATTACAGTCTTAGAAGTAAGAGAGAGATGTAAAGAAATAAAATGTTATAGGTACTAGGACTGAAACCTATATCAGAAATAACAGATAAAATTAGGGGTGGTCAACCCTATCTGGAGCTTAGGGTCACCTCCAGGGACAAGGTGGGAGGGGACATTGAAGTTTAAGGTTGACGATTTAAGAAACAGAATAGCTGGGCCAGGACCATGATTAGAGCTGCATTTTAGCAAGATTAGCCTCACTGGGTCAGATGGGACGGTTTGGTGAGAGGAGCAGTTGGAGATAAGGACCCTGGTTGGGAGGTCATTGCATGTTCTGTGAGAGAGACAATGAGGGTAACAGACGTCAGTGATGGGAAGACATCAGTGGCTTTGGCTGGTCCCAGTGTCAAAATAGATCATGCACGGCAAGCCGCTACCTGTAGTAATATCAGATTCACACAATTAACCTATGAGACCAAAGTTTGGTCTGTTTCTCCACCAGCTATGCAAGAGTACCACCAAAGTCTGATTTCATCAGGGACTCCGACTCATAACACTTTCCCCATTGCTGTAATGCTGGACTGTCATTTATCTACTCAATCCCACATAAATGAGTGTTCTTTCTAAATATACCCCTTTTAAGCCCATCTCCCGACATTTTAACTACGAACCTTTACCTAGCTCTCCACTTCTTGCTTCCAAAGTAAATAAATCTTTCCAAATAAGATTTATGGGATACAGGGTGTGATCTTCAAATATTTTAAGATTTAACCATGAGGCTGATACATTTTTTTGTGTAAACGAAACAAGCCTTTCTACCTCTGACTCCCAGGAATTTGCTATGCATTATGATAAAAAATCCAATAAATCTCTCAGCAACCCTCTATGCACCCCCATTACAATGTTATAGCTCAGAAATGAGTGTAGAGAGATACTTTCAAGAAATGACTTGGAAAGCAGAGCTCAGGGCAGAAGTGAGAGAAGCTTGGAGAAGCTGCTGAGAGTATGGACTTAGGAACAGCATTTTTCCTCCTTTATGTGTGAGAAGAAGGTCCCTTCATGGGAAGGTGAGCATACAGGCTGTATTGGAATCAGTGAGAGTGATTTGTGCCTAAAATTGTGCAATTTGCACCTAGTAGTTACTCAATAAATATTTATGGGGGCAAATTTCAGTAGGGCAGGTTTCAGATGAATATGGGAAAAGACTTTTCAACAGTTAGAGCTGTTCAACCAGGGTGATTAAAGAAGCAAATGAGCTCTCTAACCATCTTTTCCTGCAACGTCTCCTCCTCCTCCTCCTTCATTAGCAACAACAACATCACGATTACAATTACCACTGCATGGGAAAGACCCTACTGGAACTATAGGGGATGCAAAATCTCAACCGCCAAGGAAATGATAATTTACTGGGAGATGGGAGTGGGGGAGGGGAGGGACAAAAGACCACAGAACTGGAGATAATAATAGAAATCACAACAAAACACAGCGATTTCTGCTCATTTTATGACAGAGGGTCCAAAGGAAGAACGATTCCATTTGATTGAGAATCAGGAGACAAGTTTTTGGAGAAGGATGAGCAGGGTCGTATTTTAATCAAATACAGAATGGATGAGTAAAGAGAAACACAGTCCTCAGTGACATTCTGGCTGGGGCATCGGGTACAGGTAGTACAAAGCTTGCTGGGATTGAACAACAAGGTTTATTAGGGGCTCAAGTGAGGAGTGGTAGTTTTTTAAGGTTCTGTTACAATAAAATGATATTATTTAAACTGTATTTGGAAAAAATAAAAATAAAAATAAACTGTATTTGGGGAGACTCATCTGGCAGAAGTGAAAATAAAAGATTATAGGAAAAAGAGAAAAGAGGCAGGGAACCAAGTTGACAGAAGATAGTTCGGAAGTCACTACGGATGGAGAAGAGAGACCAGGTCTGAGAGAAATCATGGAGCATGAGGCTGGCACTATAATGGCCCTGAGGTCCTGAGTCTGGACAACTTTGAGTAAACTAGTTCTATTGATGGGAACGGAGCACAGAAAGGAGCAGCACAGAAAAAAAGAAAGGATAAAAAAGAGAGGAACATGCAGAATTGTTCCTTTGGAGATGCGTTGAAATGTGCACGTGCCATGCCTTTTCACGTGTGAAAAGTAAGAGAACCACTGGTTTAAGAGATTAGAGCCTGTGAATTTCTTTGAATAGAGTCAAAGATTGTTGAGTAAACACGTGAGAAACAGTCTGACCTAATTGTAGGCCTTCGTCAGCTGTTCGTTCAGATCTAAGGGCTCTCCGTGTTCTGTTTGTCCATCTAGCAATTACTTGAAAGTACCTGAACTTCCATTTTTTTACACACATGCACATGCATCATTTGAGTTTTACAAAAGCAGCCTGGCCTGGAATTTAATTTAATGTGGATCCGTCTTTAACTAACAGGGGCAAATTATGAGTAACAGAAGTATGGACTGTGGAGTCCATCCTTGGTTTGAAGCCTGGTGTCCCCACTTAGTAGCTGCGAGAAAATGAGTCAGTTGCCTAACCTTTCTGTGCCTCGGTTTCCTCACCTCTAAAAAGAAGATGAGAGCACCACCCTCCGAAGATGGGAGGCGGGATGGGAAGGGACGGTGGCTGCCAGGTATCAGGTTGACACTGGCAGTAGGAGGTGCTCCATGAAGAAGGATTCTGTCCTGCCTCCCAGCCACCCCCAGAACCCAGATCAATATCAGGCTGTAAGTCACGAGGGGGATGTGAAAGCTGCCAGTAAGCCAGGCTTGCCCAAATTGCTTACCAAGAGGAAAAGGAACTTTTACTATAGGCATAACTTTAAGGAGAAAAATTATTTTTCTTTCAGCTAATACAAATGTATTTAGCATGTGAAATATTTGCTAATTATACTCTCACTATTGTTTTAAAAAATTCAAGCAACTGAAGACCAGAAATTGAGAATACAGACTTCTGCTGACCTTGCTAGCTCAGCCACACTGCTTATCCTGTGTGGTTTCCGCTCAGAGATTAACTGTAAGAATTTCACTATATTTCACACTTTCCCATTTAAAGTGCTGTGTGTCTAAGCTAGTGCACTTAACATAGCTATTTCCTGTTTGGATTTCCATTTCTAATTAAATGCCATATAAGATATTGCGCTATTCCCTGTGTGAGCTGTAATCAATAGTTACAATTTTTGCTGTATAAATTTACGAAATGAGTGACCCACAAAGGCATCTGCTTCTAACCAGTTGTGTGACCTTAGAAAATTTACTTGTTTTCCTTGGTCTCGTGTCTTCAGCTGAGAAGATATTGTCCCTTTGTTATGAAAATTAATTGTTGGGAGGATTGAAATATGTATATGAATTTTCTAGTTCACTTCTGAATTATTATTCTGGCACGTTTTGAATGTGCCAGAACTATTCTAAGTGATTTCTGCACCCAAACTCACTTCATCTTCTCAAGGACCTTATGAGCTAGGGGCTATGACTATCCTCAGTTTAGAGAAGAGGAAACTGAGGTGTAAGGAGGTTAAGAAATTTGCATATGGTCACTTACAAGTAAAGGGGCTCCAAGTCCAGGTAACTGGTTCCAGAGGTTGGATTCATATGTTGTATGGCTTTTGTTAAATTTAGGTTCATGACAACATTTTTGGATGATTCCATATATCTTTGATCCATATATTTTTGTGAAAGAAGGCAATCTCTTTCAGTAGGGTCAAAGTGCTGATAGAAGTTTACATTTTCTTTCCATTCGTGTCTTTTCCCAGGTAATACTGCTAGACCCAAATCAAGTCAGTAAATGGCTGCCCAGCCCTGTCTCCCTACTTTACTAAATGTGCTCTCCATTTAACCAAGGCATCAGAGAAAAATAAAATCTGTCTTTTGAGTATTAAATGAATTGCTTTTCATTGCCACCTGAAGGAGCTCGCAAACCTTCTGCTTCTTGGATTCTGGATGCATAAGGAAGGTATGCCTTTCGATATTGCTGATCAGATTCCAGTTCCTCCCATTGACATATTGACTCTGTGTTTCAATATGTGTATCATCTCATTGTCCGCTGTGGGCTTTCTCTAACATGTGGACCTGAATGTAGAAAATCCAGAAGGAGCCCTCGATTTTCACACACACACACACACACACACACACACAGAGTCTTTACATGTACTTTATTGTAATTCATATGTACTTTATGCCCTTTACTTAAATAGAGGAGTTTACATCATACTAGTGCAAACAAATAAAACAGTTAAAAATGATACGACATAAACGTTTTTTCCATCAACTGAGATCTACTACCTGGTAGCTCAACACTCTACCCCCATCCTCACTAACAAAAAGTATTACAGTTTCATTGTTTTGTATAGTCCTCTCTTCGTTCTATTTTTTCCTTCCATAACTTTCCTGGGGCCTAACCTTCCTGCTCAACTCTTCACATCAGGCTGGTTCATCAAGATAGGAGAAATTCTGAAGCCAGCTGCTGAGATTGTGAATTTTCTCCCTATTCGTTTACATTTTCTCCCTATTGTCCACAACTCAAGGGAAGAACACATCTCTGTGAACAGCCCCACCTTGACAATTAGGTGGCACGTGCTAACATCCCTAAATCTCCTTCTTACCACTCCAGGCAGCTACCTCTTGTCCTACATTTGGAAACCCTGGGGGCAAGATTCAACTAGCTACATAATACCCCATCCCAGAGATTTCCTGCTTCTAATCCCGCCTTCCCCCACTCCCATCCTAAGGCCAGTGGCTGGAGGGAAAGAGATAGGATGAGAGATACGGGAGGCCCTTACCCTGGAGGTTCTCAGCACCTTGGGGTGGGAAAGGAAGGGTGCTGATGGACGACGAATGGGCAGAGTAGAGAGGGCATCACTGGAGGCGAATCAGAGAAGGGATCATGGCAGAGAGAGGCCTGGAAACTTCTCTTGGCTGTGAGGCCTACAAGAATAAGAGATCGAGAATCAGGTCCAGCTCTCCTGGATGATCAACCCTGTTTTATCCTTTGCTAACCTGCAGCGAGCTGACATATTTCTCTCCTCTCTTCCATTTCTGCTACCTTGTGGTCAGCATTTCCAATTAATATTTATTTAACACCAAGCATGGGGTAGATATCTGGAAAAGAGATTAAGAAGAAAAGATGGACCCTACCCTGGAAAACTTCTGGTGTCTTTCCCAGAGAAGCATGCTGATTCTTTGGGAGTCGCTGTGCTGGGCTGCTTGAAAACAAGTACAAAACCCATTTAGCTCAGATTCAGTCCGAACTACCTTTCAACCAGGCGAATAAAGAACACGCTAGGAATTGATGAAATTGCCAATTCTGCCAGGTACATGGACTTTGGCACACAATGGAAATATATTGGTGAAAGTTAAAAATGCCTCAAGAAGGTATGCACTTGCTGAGGGGAAAGCCGTTCGTCCCCGTGAGTGCAGCCAGCCTCTGGGGGAGTTTGGGTGCAAGACAAAGGTGAGTAGCTGCTGTGAAGGCTTCCAGCAACACGGGACTCAGTGCCGTCAGCCAGTTTCTCCTCATGGAAACCATTTTGCCATCAAAGAAAAATTACATTTTGCCCTCATTTCACGATGTGGACTTCTGCTAAATTAAATGCACTAAAAGGCTCAGAGCCAACACCTATGAAGGAGCAATCTCAGACTCCTCTGGTTTCTGCTGATCTGTGCTTCCTTGAAAACAGACACCGGGTGATGGAAAATGTGGGAAAAGTTTTAACGTTCCTGCTAAAAGGAAAAACACGTTTTCTTTCTTTATGTTGGCCAGCCGCACCTGGCAAGGCAAAGACCAGCTGGGTGAAAAGTCACTTGTGCAAAATCTAGCTGAGATGTCAGTTGAGTGCGGCAAACGGTGACTTGGAAAGAAAGAAACAAACAAACAAAACCAGGGGAAGGAGCCACCAGCTTAAAGTACAGTGCGTCTCTAGTGCCAGGGTATATACATATATTCAACTTTTTTTTTTGAATTGACAATAGGCCATCCACCTCCAGAGAGATGTTCCCAAAAAAATATATCCCCAAGTACACAATGTTACTTTATGCGATATTAATGCCTGGCACACAATGTGAGAAAACTAAAAGTAGTGAAATCCATTCTTCATAAAGGAGAACATATTTGGCCCCAAATCTTCAATGTGATACCTGTCCTGTGTCAAGATGAGTAGGGGAGATGAGAGGTGAGAGGAGATGGGGACAGCTAATAATTCCTGTACATCTTATCTCTGATTTGGCCAGGAAGGAATTTATATATCTCCTTTGCTCGATCCTGGGACATGTGTCCTCAGGTGGAGAAAGAAGTCTGGTTGTGGGTAAAGGAGGAAATTCTGTGCTTAACTTTTCCACATGGCTTTATTCAAATATTGTTGAACTTTGTTGGAAACAACTAGAAACGCAGATGCTTTCTTACAGACTCTGGCTGTCACATGTCTTGAGATTGAGGTGAAGGAAGGAGAAATGTTTCTACCTGCTCTCAGATGAGTTTGGTGACACCACAGAGTCACTGCCCCATCTCCCAGGCCAACCGGAGATGTACTGGGAGTCTGTATATAGCATTAATGAAGGCTGCAAAAGCTTTCCCTAACGTTCAGTTCCTTAGTCAACTTCTGGGCCCCTTTAAACTGTGAACAAGATGACCCTTGTTCTGAAAATCTATCGCCTCTTGCCAACACACACACATATACAAAAACATGACTGTTGGGCAAATAAATCTTTCCAGAGAAAATAGATTCCTTTCCAATTCAGTCAACTGTACTGAGCTGGAAAGGGAGAGATGTTATTTTTCCAGGACGAAGAGAAAACAAGACCTCTCCTGTTTACCCTGTCTAGCCCCTTTCAAAAGAAGGTCAGTTTAATGCCTTCGTTAAAAAAAAAAAAAAAAAAGCTCAAGTGTTGTTTATCAGAACAACAGTTTATTGGTCCCTTTCAGGCTGGGAATCACAAATTGGAACTCTGTGCCTTTTCTCTTTGAGCTAAGCTGCACATGGCAGGATTGCATTCCCTGCTGCTCTGGACATATCAAGTGTTGGGAATGGGAAAGACAGAGGATGGGGACAGAGTCTGGTGATGTGAGATTCTTTGCTGTTGGCCAGCCTATCGCCGGTGAGCCACCCAAATCACTGAGAATGAAATAATGAGTTTACGAAACGATCTCCACCTCATTCAAGGCCACACGCATATTCTGTGCTTACTTTTACCTATGTTCTCCATAATCCGTGGACCTGAATCAGCCCCTAGGGGAGTGAGAAAACACGCAGTAATGAAGCGCCTGGCTGAGGAGCATGGATGGAATTTAAATTGGACACAATGCGATGTATCCCCTGGCCTGTTGTTCAGAGCTTCCTGGAGTAAGTCTCAAGGAAGTCCCAACCATGGCTACGTTAACTTGAGACGGAATATTCCAGTTTTCAAGCCACTAAACATGAAAATAGATAGAGCATGTAGCAGATAGTGGTTGCCTAGTAAAAGTTTGGTGAATCAAGTCAAATGCATTTTTTAAAATGATAAATCTGGAAAACTAAACTTAAAAAGAATGTTGCCACAGTGTGGATGAACCTTGAGGACATTACGCTGAGTGAGATAAGCCAGTCAGAAGAAGACAGTGTTTGATTCCATTTATATGAGGTATCTGGAGCAGGCTAACTCCTAGAAACACACAGTAGAGTGATGGTTGTCTGTTGGCTGGGGGGTGGGAGGTGGGGAAGGGCGTTTTCATTGAATGTGGACAGAGTTTTGTATTTACAACACAAGAAAACTCTGGAGATTTGTTTCATAATAATGCGAATATACTTAACACTACTGAACAGTACGCTTCAAAGTGGTTAAGATAGGAAACTTCATGTTATGTGTTTTTACCACAAGTTAAAAAAAAAAAAAAAGTTCTCGACATAATTATTTCAAAAACAAGAGAATAATAGACTTAAAATGGATCTGAGAGAAGTCACCCCGTCACTCTCTCACCCAAAGCAGGGTATTCCATTAGATACTGCAGAGAAAGGTAATAATTTCATACATTTTCATGTTTCAAGTATTGTTAATACTTGTCTTATCCAGTTTGTGGTTCCCGTAAGTTTATGTAATATGTATTTCTTTCCTCTCTGTCTCATTCCAAACTAATTCCAAACAGAACAAATGGTCTGCTTGATTGCACTGGAACGTGAGTGAGCCCCACATGGAAAACTTTGCCTCCCTCCTTCCCATTGGTTTAATGGCTACTGTGGTTTGGATCTTCCTAGGTCTGGGAGGGAATAAGATCTCTTTTAGAATTAATATTCTGAACCTCGAGGAGAAGAGTCAGAAAATCCTCAGCCCCTCAAAGTGCAGCCAAAACTGCTCTGTGGGCTGGGCCAAGAGATCCTTCCAAGGCCATGTAGCCGCCAGGAGGGAAAGGGGGGAGATTTGCAAAGACCACTTGCCAGAAGTTCTATACACTTTTTTTAACGTTTATTTATTTTTGAGAGAGACAGAATGTGAGTGGGGGAGGGGCAGGGAGAGAGGGAGACAGAATCCAAAGCAGGTTCCAGGCTCTGAGCTGTCAGCACAGAGCCCAACGCAGGGCTCTAACTCATGAACTGTGAGATCATGACCTGAGCCAAAGTCAGACTCTTAACCAACTGAGCCACCCAGGTACCCCCTCTTGCCAGAACTTCTAACTACCTAATGAGTGTTCCAAAGAATCTCCATTTCTAATGGCTGAGATGGGGGAGAAATGCCATGCTGTTTGTTAGACAAACTCTTACTATCTGAGAACCATACAGAGGAACTTGTTGATTTTTAAGAGAATGTTTAAATAATGCAGGATTTAAACACTGGATGTAGACCCATTTAACGCAGTAACCACTAGTCACATGTGATTTTTTTTTTCAACGTTTTTTATTTATTTTTGGGACAGAGAGAGACAGAGCATGAACGGGGGAGGGGCAGAGAGAGAGGGAGACACAGAATCGGAAACAGGCTCCAGGCTCCGAGCCGTCAGCCCAGAGCCTGACGCGGGGCTCGAACTCACGGACTGCGAGATCGTGACCTGGCTGAAGTCGGACGCTTAACCGACTGCGCCACCCAGGCGCCCCAAGTCACATGTGATTTTTAAGCACTTGAGGTGTGGCTCATCAGAACTGAGGTTATGTTTCATGTATAAAGTACACACCAGATATTGAAAACAATACAAAAACAAAAATGTACAATATCTTATTAATAACATTCATACTGGTTACATGTTGAAATTGTATTTTGCATATATTGGGCTAAAGTGTATTATTAATACCAATTTGGCCTGTTTCTTTTTACTTTCTCAGTATGGCTACTAAAAATTTTAAACATCCTATATGGCTTGCCTTGTACTCCTATCGGACAGTGTTGATGTAGACTATTCTGTGAAATTTAGAATTATTGAAGATAAGGGTCTACAATGGTATAGAAAAAATAATAATTAATAATAATAGCCTTTATGACACATTTATTATGTGTCTGACACTTGATTTATATGATTTTATTTAACCCTAATAACATTACAAAAAGGTAATTTTTATTACTTACATTTATTGAAAGGCTAAATATCTTCCCCCAAGTTGCATGGCTCTCTAGTGGCAGAACTGGTATTTAAATTCAGGTTTTCTGGCACCAAAACACATGAGCTTTTCAGTCTGACATGATGTCTTTTAACCATTCTTTACCTCACTTAAAAAAATATGCCCAAGAGATGCCTGGGTGGCTCAGTGGGTTGAGCGGCTGACTCTTGATTTCGGTTCAAGTCATGATCTCATGGTCCGTGAGACTGAGGCCGACATTGGGCTCTGCACTGGGTGTGGAGCCTGCTTAGGATTCTCTCTTTCCCACCCTCTGCCCATCCCCCCCCCCTCAAAATAAATAAATAAACATAAAAAAATATATACCCAAGAATGTTGACATTCGGTGACTCGGAAAAAGTAGGGATATCTTCCCACTCAGTTCCTAAAAATAGCTTAAAAGTTTTGATGATCTTAAAAATCAGTGTCATCTATTCATTCGTTTATTTTTGAGAAGGTGGGAGTAGAAACGTTGGTCCTTATCAACAAAAAACTAATAGCATTTAAGTTGTAGAAAATTACAAAATAAAATTCAGTCTTTCCTAAACAGAGAAGAAAAAGGGAACTTACTTGATTGGAGAGAAGATAATATCGATTGAGTGTCTACTATTCTCATCAGGCATCCCCTGAGTTCATAATTCTTAACAGATCCAAATTGGAAAACATCATCTTTACCCCCAGACCAGCTCTTCCTCCTTCTTCATTCTGTATCTTGGGTAATGTCACCTGAATCTACCAAGTCAATTAAGCCAGAATCTTTGTTGTTTTCTCTACTCCCATTTCCTTACCCTCCTCTCAATCTTGCCAGCTCATAGGACATGGGTGTTCTTTGCTTGAGTAGTACAGATTGTGCTTTCCAATCACTGTGTTGGTCCTTACTCTCACCAGCAGGACCTAGGTCCATATCCAGCTCACACAGAGTGTAATTCACCTTTTGAAACCTTTGCAGTCAACTGGGTATAAAATTATAGCTCATTGTTATGTCAGTTTGCTGAGTTATTTATGATGTGTTAGCTTTCTGAGTGTATCTCTCTGTAAGTTGCCTGTTGACATACTTTGCCCATTTTTCTATTGAGGTCACTGTCTTTTTCTTGTTGATTTGTTTATTAGATTTCTTATTTGATTTATGTTCTATATTCTAGATGGGAATCCCTCATCCAGTTGACGCATTGTAAAGGCTCTTCTCCCATTTTGAAGTATGTTTCTAACATTATCCATGTTCCCTTTGCATAACATAAATCCTTAACTTTGATGTACTCTCTAATCAACTTTATCCCATGTTTTTTGGAAGTTTTTGCTTAAAAAGTCCTTCACTGCCTCAACACCAGATACATTTTAAAATAAATTTATCATGGATCTCAAAGATCTAACTGGAATTTTGTTGCAACTACAACAAATATGGGGAGAGTTGATATCTTTACAATTTTAAGTCCTTTGGGTCAAGAACAAGGAATGCTACTCATTCACTTGTTTTTGTTTTTGTTTTTGTTTTCTATGTCCTTTATTAGAACTCTTATGTTTTCTCAAAGAGGACTTATATAATCTTGGTTAAGTTAATTACCCAACATTTTTCAGTTGTTGATATGTGAACGGTATCTTGCCTTTTTAAAATAACATTTTATAGCTGTTTGCTGTTGGAAATGCTCTCATAATCTCATCACATACCCATCAAGTTCTTATAATTTACCTGTTGATTCTATTGGTTCTTTTCAGTAGGTAAGTATAGCACCTGAAAAAACTGATAATTTTGTTTCTTTCTTTCCAATTCCTTTATTTCTTTCTTTTATTCAGGGCTGGCCAGGATTTCCAGCATTATAGTGTTGGTTGTAATATATAGTGGGTTTTGACAATATTTCTCTTGTTCCAGTCTTAGCAGGAATGGACTTAAATTTTTTTCCATTAAGTAAAAATGGTTTTGGAATATAACCATCATCCATTTAAGGGAATTAAAGAAATCCTTTTCTACTCTTAGTTTGCTAAGAGTTTTTATCATAAATAAGTAAAGAATTTGTTGAATGCTTTTTCTGCATCAAATGAAATTATCATGAGTTTTAAAATTTTAATCTATTAATGTTCTGAATTATGTTGGCAGAATCCCTAATGACTAACCACTAATTAATCAAGCTGTATTATTTTAAAACATACTGTTGGAATCAAATAGCTGATATTTCGGAAGAGTTTTCATCTAGTTGCATAAGAGAAAAAGGCATATAGTTTTCTTTCTTTGTTTATACTGTGTTCATCTCATTTATACCAAGTTTATGAAATGAGCTTGCAGCACTTGGTTTTGTCTCTTCTGGAATAACTTACAATGCAGATAAAAATGTATTGTTCCTCAAGACTTTGATAGAACTCACCTGAAAAACCATTTGGGCCTACAGTGTTTTGAGAGGGAAAAGTTATCAATTGTCACTTAATTTCTTTAAAACTTATTAGTCTATTCAAGTTCCCTATTTCTTACTTCAGTTTTGACATGTAATATGTTTTCCATTTTCTCTAAATTTTCAAATTTTTTAGGTCATAACATTTCTAGTATTTTAATTTTTTTTGAAAATGTTAGCCGCTGCTAAAGATTTCAAACAACATAGAAAAGTTGAAAGAAGGGGCGCCTGGGTGGCTCAGTCGGTTGGGCATCCGACTTCGGCTCAGGTCACGATCTCACTGTCCGTGAGTTCGAGCCCCGCGTCGGGCTCTGTGCTGACTGCTCAGAGCCTGGAGCCTGTTTCGGATTCTGTGTCTCCCTCTCTCTCTGACCCTCCCCCATTCATGCTCTGTCTCTCTCTGTCTCAAAAATAAATAAACGTTAAAAAAAAAAAATTTAAAGTTGAAAGAAGAAACTGAAAAACCCACTTCAAACCTTATGCCCCTGAAATAATTGTAATGTAAACATCTCAATGTATATAGTTATACAGACATTTTTCTGTATGTACAGAGTTATAATATTATCATTAATAATAATAGCAAACACGTATAGTACTTGATATTATCACAACAGATACAGATAGAACAATCACATACATGTAAAGATAAAAGAATGGATGCCTGGACAGCTAAAAGATGATGGATAGATAGATAACCGATCATATATTTGTATTATAAACCCATAACGAAAAAGGCATTTTTACATTTGTTGATTACAAATGCATCCCCTCCCCATGGTTCTGTTTATCAAACACATGAATGAAAAAATGAATAAATGTGCAATGCTATGTGCAAACACTGTTAGGAACCACATACCTTTTATTTATATAATCTTCCCCAGACCCTTGCAAGAAGATAGTATCATCCCAATTTTACAGTTGAGGAAAATGAAACTGAAGATAAACAACTTGCCCAGGGTTAAAAAAGTGACAAGAAAAGGGCAGGATTCCGGCATCAGGTCTGTCCAACTCTGATACCCGCTCGCTTTCCACTGTACCTCAATGATAATCAGAATAGCCCAGAATAAGGGAAAGACAAAAATGCAGAGGGGCCAAAAGAAATACCAGGAATCTGTAGTTCCTTTTTTGAACAAGGATTTATGAAATTCCTCCTAGACATCAACCCTAGGGACCGGCTTTCAGTGGCTCCTAAACAGGACTCCCACCTTTTATCTCTACGAAGTGAACAGTGTAACCCTTAGCTCTGCTCTGGAGCGTGGGGCGGAACAAAAGGGAGACGTAAAAGAAAAGAGATGGTTCCCAAAGGCTTCCTGTGTAAAAACAGGGGGAAAAAAAGGTAGGTAACTGGAGGAGGGAAGGACAGTGCCCTACATCAACAGTGATGAGCAGAGAAAAGGGCCCTGTGGGGGACAGAAGCAAGCTGTATCCCTGTCACATCCTCTTTCTGAAATAGTACCCATTTAGGTCCACCAGTTAGGAAAAAGGCCCTCTCTGCGCTGACCACATAGAAGTTCCCCCTTCTTCCTGCTGCATGCGCTACACTGGATGCAGTGTATCAACCTGACCGGGTGGCCTTACCAGGGCAAAATTACACCACCGTCCTGCTCCGATAAGGCCGTTCCCCTCATGGCTCACTTTGTATCCGGCCACTTTAACAAGTAATTAGAACACACAGTTGGCTTTATGATATCTATTATTTAAGATGAACAGATACATCAATAAAAAGAATGATAACCCAATTCAGGGGTGGATGGGCAATTATTTTTGGTGATTTGCATATTATCAAAAGCCCCAATTGAAAATTGCAGATTTCTTAACATTATTTTTTAAAAATTTTTTAACGTTTATTTATTTTTGAGAGAGGGAGCAGAGAGTGAGGGAGACACAGAATCCGAAGCAGGCTTTAGGCTCTGAGCTGTCAGCGCAGAGCCCGCGAGGCTTGAACTCATGAACCGTGCGATCATGACCTGAGCCGAAAGTCGGCTGCTTACCCGACTGGGCCACCACCCCAAGCGCCCCTCTTAACATTATTTAAAAATATCACCAACTCTCTAAAAAAGGTATGTGCTCTGGAGGAACACAGTACATATCTGCATTGGAAAAAACTGGGGGGCCCTGCTCATGTCTTTATGTAAGCCTGAATTTTTGTTGAAGTATAAAACATACACACAGAAACGTGCACAAATTATAAGCGTACAGCTCAGTAAATTTTCACAAAATAAGTACATCCCAGTAGCCAGCACTCATGTCAAGAAACAGAGTTAGTGCTAACTCCCCAGAAATTGCTTCACGTTTTCGAGTCACGACTTGCCATCCGTAGACAACCAGTGCTCTGACTTTGAATGCCCCAGGCTCACTTTGTCATAAACCCACATTTATAAACTCTGTAAATGAAACCATTCAGTGTGTATTCTTCCCTGTCTGGCATCTTTCCCTCAACCTTATACTGGTGAGATTGATAGATGTCGCTGCCAATTAGCAATAGTTGATTCGTTCTCTCTGCTGTGTAGTATGCCCTTGTAGGCAACTACCAAAAATTATTTAATTCACTCAATATGGGTGGACATTTGGGTCATTTCCAGTTTGGAGCTAATGTGAATGGTTGTCCGCAGTTTTTTACCATTTGATGGTTGTTAACATACTCCTGCCAAAAGTCACACCACATGTGGATGTGAAATTCCAGGGCTGATAAATTCCTATGGCTATAGGAAGCAAACACAACTGCCAAAGAGCTTTTCCCTTGCCTGGGAAATTTCAAGATATGGTTACTGTATAAGGCAGTTATATGCAATTCACTGCATAATGCTAATAGTCATAAGCCAGTGAGAAGCAAATAAGGTTGGTGAATTTGCAGATAAAGAATATGGATCTATGTGGTCCCAGGAATAGCTGGCTATTTTTAAAAACCCTCTGCCTTTAGCAAAGCTTGGTAAGTTTCTCATGTTATGATAATGTGACACTCCTAGGATTTAACATAACACCACAATGATTGACTTAAAACTCTGCGAGGTAGGTGGCAATGGGCATTGTTCCCATTTTCCAGAAAAGGGAGTTTAGGCAGATCACTTTCTCTCCTTCTCGCACCATTCACGACAGTCAGTATTGGCATCGCATTGTAAGCTGCGAGCTGTCCCCATCGGTCCTCCATGAAGTCAGCCTGGCAGGATGCCCCTCGTGTTGCCTGCAAGGCCGTGGGCGGAGCCACAGCCTTGAGGTGGGAGGAATTCTATTAATACTTTAGACTTTTATAGTACTCTGCCTCTGGAGGACTTAGAGCATCCTTTCACAATTGCTGGCCAAAATTTGTGACTCATATGCCAGCACTGAAGAAATGTCGTTTTGGAGATAGGCTTTCATGTGGCTCTTGCAGGGACTTCCGGGCTCCCTATAGGAGCTGATATCTCATCCTTGGTTATTATGTTCAGAGTCAAAAAACTGATGACCTAGGCAAGGGGTAATTCCCTTTTCTCCTGTAAACGTCACTCACAGCATCCCAGCTCTTAGGCTTTCTGGCGTCCTCACCTTTCTCTTTGGGCCATGCATTCCTTTGGCTGTCTGGCGAAGCCTGCAGACTCTTTCCCAGAAAACTGTCTTAAAACGTATAAAATAAAATGCACGAGGGGCGCCTGGGTGGCTTAGTCAGGGGAGCATCGGACTTCAGTTCAGGTCTTGATCTTGCGGTTCCTGAATTCAAGCCCCGAATTGGGTTCTGTGCTGATAGCCCCGAGCCTGGAGCCTGCTTCGATTCTCTCCCTCTCTCTTTGCCCCTTCCCCACTTGCACTCTGTCTCTCTCCCTCAAGGATAAAATAAACATTAAACACTTTTTTTTTTAAATAAAATGCACTGGACTACAAAGGAAATCAAGTGTATCAAAATGCAGTTATCTAATAAAAAAGTAAAACAAAACAAATTTGCGATATAGTAATATGTGTGCTTTCTTATTGAATATAACAAGATTTAGGGCTGGGAAAATGATTAACATCATTTCATTTCTTTTTTTTTTTTTAATTTTTAACGTTTATTTATTTTTGAGACAGAGAGAGACAGAGCATGAACTGGGAAGGGGCAGAGAGAGAGGGAGACACAGATCTGAAGCAGGCTCCAGGCTCTGAGCCATCAGCCCAGAGCCTGACGTGGGGCTCGAACTCACGGACCGTGAGATCGTGACCTGAGCTGAAGTCGGATGCTTAACCGACTGAGCCACCCAGGCGCCCCAATTAACATCATTTCAAAGTAATAATAGGCATTTACAAAATTTGATGACATCTACAACAATTGTAATATTAAAATATATTTTTTAAATATTTTCATTTCTATTGGTGACAAAGTCATAGATACTAATACTTCTGTGGTTTGTTGTCCATATTTACAGTTGAAAGAAATTTTGAATTTCCATTAAAGGTTCCCATCTAAATTCATAGCCCTCCTAAACGCCATCACACCCCTCTTGAAATCTATTCCCACCTCCGTGCCCCAGAGATGGTCCCTGTGCTAGACACACATATACACATTTCTACACAGCATTAGCTGTCTGGGGCCCACCAACCCTTTTCCAGAAAGTTGGACTCTGAGCCAGTCCTACTTGAGCCTGTGACTATGATTGTCAGACTTGGCTAGTATGGCCAAACAAAAGTTGACCTTGACTTTAATTGCTGCCTTCTCTTGTCAGTTCCCAGCATGACTTTCTGTGATGGGCTGAGAAACAGGCCTTCTTTTAAATGATGTTCTTGCTCTTTGGAAACTAGCAAGGAAGTTGAGAGAATATCCAGAAATCGTTGTTAATTTTAAGTTGATGCTAATCAGGTTGATGAAAACATTGTGGTTATGTATGTAAGAAAATGTCCATATTTTTTAGAGATGCTTACTGAAGTACATAAGGATAAGTAATATAACTGGGATTTGTGATTAAAAATTTTAAATTACTCTCAGTAGAAAGGAGACTGAATGAAATGAGAGTGGTGAAAATTTGAAAATTCTGGACTCTGGGTGATGGCTGTATCGGAGTTAAACTATTTTCTCTACTTGCGTGTATGTTTAAGATTTGTTATTATTAAAATCCTTTAAAAATAGTTTCTGGACCAGGAAATTAGGTAAAGAATGCTTTTTTTATAGTGCTAGTTTGCTTCTTTACAATACTTATTATTTAATTTCTTTCCATGCACAATACAACTTGATTGCATTGTGTCTCTTATATATGCAAATTTTATTTCTATTTTATTTTATTCATTTTTCATTTTTTTAATGTTTGTTTATTATTGAGAGACAGAGACAGAGCATGAGCAGGGGAGGGGCAGAGAGAGAGGGAGACACAGAATCTGAAGCAGGTTCTAGGCTCTGAGCTGTCAGCACGGAGCCCGGCGTGGGGTTTGAACTCACCAACTGCGAGATCATGACCTGAGTCAGACGCTTAACCGACTGAGCCACCCAGGCGCCCCAATTTATTTTTACTTTAGAGAGAGAGAGGAGGGGAGAGGGGCAGAGAGAGAGAGAAACTGACACAGGGCTCGATCCATCCCACGACCCTAGGATCATGACCTGAGCAGAAATCAAGAGTCAGACACTCAACCGAGTGAGCCACCCAGGCACCCCACTTCTATATACAAGTTTTGAAAATTGGTTTCACTCATACCCTTTGCCAGTTGTTGGGCATGGCCTTGCTCTCTAAGAGTTTATATTCAAGGTGGGAAGAAATCATGTATATACATGAAACCATAGTTGGGAAGCAACATAAGACAGAGTACGGTATAAATGCCAAAACATGTAATAAAGATGGGAAGTGTGATAGGAGTTCAGGAAAGGCAAAGTCTGTGAGGACTGGGGGCCGGGCTGGTGACTTCAGGTCAGCAGTAGCTGTCTATCAGTCTCAGAAATTTGCATTCATTGCCTCTTGCTGGTTTAGACTTCTTTATGAGCACTCATTTCTCCAACAGTGGAATTGTTGGTGACTTCCTAAAGCTCAGAAGCGACAACATTCTTGCTCCCCATATCTCCCTGTCCCCTTCCCTCAGAGGCTGTGTTTGACCCATTCTGAGTCTCCATTTACGTGCGCCCTCCTGTTCAGGACTGCTCTGCTTCACCTTTCTGTCCCAGATGGCGAACTACAACCCAGATGCTAAGTACTACCGTGAACATTCTTACCCACTCAACCCAGAGTGGTCCCTGGCCTTGTGTGGTGGTGGCAGGAAGCCAGGGGACTACTGTGCCTGAACCCAAACGTTGCCTCAGAGGACAGCCCCCTTCTTGCCAAGTGCCGGCGAAGGGGACTCTGACCAGCAAGAAAGCTTCACACAGATCTGCCATGAGGGGACAATGAAAGCGAAGGTGTGGATGCCTCAGCACGATGGTGGAGACCGAGTGGCAGAGCCACTGGGACCACAACCACAGCCCTCAGGATGGGCTAGAAATGATCTCTCAGAGCAGGAAAAAAAAAAGAAAGAAAGAAAAGAAAAGAAAAGAAATTACTAGAAGGCATTCAAGAAGGCCTAAGTCCTAGATGATCTAAATTAAAAAATAAATAAGTAAATAAATTTAAAAGTTGTTTTTTCACATTGCTTAGATCATTTAAGCCAAAGTAACTTTTTATTTTTCTTTCTTTCTTTCTTTTTTTAAATCTTTGTTTAATTCTCATTCTGAATTATCTGAGGCATCGTGGCCAGGTTACTTGGCCAGGCTGAGCTAGCAAGGAGAGAAGGGGTATGTCCATATAACTGTGCTGCCATCCACACAAAAGCTGGAGACTGCCTTGGTTGAAATAGCCTTTTGATCCTTTCAGGACTTCTTTCTTGGCTTAGAATGACAATCTTGAAGTACAAGAGAAAACATGAAATCCATGGTACTTAAGAGAGGTAGGATTCAAGGAATCTGCCCAGGACACACGCCCTGACAGATACGCAAAACTTCCACCTATCGGGGCACCTAGCGGGGCCACCACTCTCTGGGACCTGTCTTCCTTGTCTCCACATTGCTCCCCACACCTTCTTGGGTAAGGGGGCTACATAAGAGACTCAGATCTGTATGCCTTCATTTTATTCCATCTCTCACCTTTAAGGGGGCAAAACTCACATCGTCTTAACAACAACAACAAAATGACCGCTGCTGTTCTGTGTCTAGGGGAGAAGCTCCTCAAAGGAAAAGTCATCAGCGTCACCTTGATTTTTGAAAGTGTCCTAGAAGGTGACCCTGATGGCAAGATGGGAGAGGGAAACTAGTTCTTACTGGGAAAGGGGCTATAGTATCAGGAGACACATGGATCCTTGGGTTACATATGAAACAAATCACATTTCCCTGCTTTGGTTGAGAACCCCCTACACACATGTGCACACACATAAAATACAATCATTCCTATTTCTTGGCTTCCCTAAAGTTCTATTTATCTACCGTTAGAGCAATGATCACATTATACTATATTATTTCTGGCATACTTGTATGTTTTTATCATTAAACTTGTGAATGTTTTCTTTGTATCTTTCACCTATAAAATATGGGCATGTGTTAAGAATTGTGTGTTGAATGAATATTTGAGTAAATGGCTACTATACATATTTTTAACAAGATGGAAATCCAACTCACCCGTCGGAGTCAAGTCTTATTTTTCACGAAGGACCTGATGCCAGGTGTGTTCTTACCTCTCTGCTTGTCCCTGAACCATTTAGATGAACCCAGGACTTCAGAAAGCATTACTTCTGTGATGACCCACACATTCCTCCATGTGCTTTAGTTTCTGGCAGAGGAAGAGGTGTGGACAGGCTGGTGTGGGTATGTCACCCTCACTGGGCCTGGCAGAGCTGGCCCGGGTGCACTGCCCAATACAGGGATCAGCTGATTTCCAAGAACAGCAATGACCTGGTGAGTAAAAGAAGTGGGTAGGCATGGCTTTTGAGTCATTTGGCGAATGCCTGGAAGCTTATCCTTCCTGCAGCACCCTCTCCCCCCATATGGAGCTTCCTCTTTCCTGACACTGTATCCAAAATTCCATCATCATTAGTTATTCAGGCTTTGGGGTATTTTGGAGCTTCTAATTAGCAAGTGATTTCTTAACTTGGTATCTGTGTAGGATTTTGGAATGCTGAGGGACATGGGGAGAGGTGAGGAGGACAAAGAAAAAAAAGAAATGAGAGAGAGAGAGAGCGATAGACAGATTTTGTCTCCCTTCCAGTAGTCGTGTGCATAGGATAACACTTCCTAGAACACCGTCAGCCCTTCCAAAATTGTTCAGACAATATTGAGAAGCAGTGTGGGCAGGGGGGGCCAGGGGTGGGAGGAAGGTCAGGACTCACCGCACAAATTCTTAAACACATGCTTTGTCTCCCAGCCTCAGAGCACTTGAAAACTCCAGCACAGAAGAGAAATGAAAGAAAAGAAGGCACTGCAGTGTTAGCATGCCCCAGACACACACTTCCAGGCTCCCCTCTCCATCCAGATGAGATCTGAAGGACAGTCTTTTTTCGAGGTGAAGGCTACGAATTTAAAAGGAAACACAGGACTGTATTTTCCAATCCCAAATCGGAACGTTGGTTCCCACATATCTATAAATTTATCTGTGAAGTCTTAAAAAAAAGGAAAATAAGTTGTGTTTAGTTTACATGTAATAAATCTTCTTTATTGACTAGTGGATTTCATGTTTTTGGCTTCCGTTCCAGGAGAGGGGTCTCAATGCAGTTGCCCACTCTGTCCCTTCTGCAGCTGCTGTTCTTACCACCTAGACCATCAACCATGGCACAAGCTGGCCCCTGGAATCTGCATTTCCCTTGCCTCCCATGCAGGACCAGCCAGTAATTTTGTTGTGCTTTCTTTTCTTGTAAGTAGATATTCACTCTTGTGCCTCTTTTTGTATTTGTGATTTGCACTCCTTTTCATCAAGAGGACCTCCATCTTAGGTGCATTTCCGTCCCCACAGAGTTGGATTTGCCCTTTTATACACCTGCTAACGCAGTACACATTATTAAATAGAAAATCTCAATTTATAAGTGTCCTGACAACCCTGATTCTCAGTTAACTGGAATGTTCTCTGCATAACTTGTCCTAGGGGCAAGTAATGAAATTAGAAGGGAAAAGCAGATGGTAGGGATTTCTAACTTTAGAAACGTAGCAAGTGTTCTACCTGGTTCCCAGTCATTTGTCCACCTCTCTGCACAGAAGTGCATGGTAACATCTAACACTTACCTCGTTAGTAAGCTGGGCACCTTTTAGTCCTCAAGGGCACCCCTTGAGGTGGGTACCCTAACTGTACTCACAGATAAGGAAACTGAGGCATAAGAAGGTCAGCAAATTCCCCAAGGTTACACCTAATGTACAAGGTACAACTGGGATCTGACCAGGCGATCAGGTCCAGGATCCAGGGTCCTCACCTCTAAGCTATATCACCTGTATAGGATCGTTATTTACGTTTGAAATGTTAACTCAGTACTACAGAAACAAAGTCTTTTACTTGGTCCCACAGGGCCATGCCTCACACCCTTGTATTAGGTCCTCCAGTTAATCCCCCTAGATAAAGGAAGAAACTGAGGTCACACAACTACTAAGTGGCAGAGCAAGAATTTAAACCCAGGTCTGTCCAACTCCAAAGGCCATGAACAGAAACACGACACTAGATGGTCACTTCCAACACCTTACATAGAGATTTATTAACCCAAAGAGACAAACTCCAACAATCCTTAATGATTTCTCTGAGGCTAGATTTACTAATTAAACTTTCCTTCTTCGGCCACATCCCTCTCACATTTGGTTATTTATTCGTTCTTCTTAGTGCCACTTAAAAGAAATGAGATCCAAACTACTATCAGCCCATTTTCCAAATGGAGGAAACTGAGACGCAGAAAGTTAGGTCACTTGCTGGGACTCATCCCCCGGAGCCTGGTCCCAGAAAATTTCGCTTTGACCACTATATACTCCTCCAGAATCTCGGTCTGAGTCTATCAGAAATAGCCGGTGACTCTCAGTATTTTTAAGCAGCTTTTAAGTTCGTGGAGTAGGTGTACCAGATCTCTGTGCGCAAAGGTTAATTAAGCCACTATAAAATGCAGAAGCAGCCAGGCCTTTGTCTCCAAGGTAATAAAATCACAAATGATTCCTGTTCAAAATGAAGCTTATAATAATCTGTTGCCAGTGGGTTGTGTGCATTTTTCTCATTTTAACAACATGTACTTCTCTCTTCAACAGAAACATTAGGTCACAAAAGCCGATCTCATCTACATCTTTACAATATTGTTTATCGTCTTTTTGCATACCAGAGATAGAACTGGTAATGAACCAGCCAAATTGGATTCCAGGGAGGATTTGTACTGACTTAGAATACTTTCAGAATCCATTCACAATGCCTCTGATTTATCATTATACCCTCGGAAGCCATTTATCTGGGGGCCGGCTTTTCAGGGATAGCACATCAATTGTGTGCCAGTTATTGGGAATTATAACACAGCTGATGAAGTGTGACAACACAGAGTCCGTTGGATTTGCAGTAGATTACAGGAGAGTGTTATAGAAGTCAGCAGCTATTAAGCTGAAAATGTTTCTGAGCAGAGAGAGCATGAAAATAAGGAAATTGATTCTATCCCGTCATCTGACCTCTGTCCTGTGGTCTCTGGGTTGAGCACAATTCCTTTCATCTCTGCTGCTGCGCTTTTTTTTTTTTTTTTTTTTTTTTGTACCCGCTTCCACCCACCCTCTCTCCCCCCCAAGTAGGTATCATACAAAACTAGGAACAGGGACGGAAGGTAGGTTGATACTTGTGGCTGTGCCATTTTGGGGGGTAAATTCAGCCATGCCACAGACTCAATTATGGTCAGAAAAGGGAAGGCAGTATGTGATCTGATGAGGTTTTAGCCAATCTGTAAAATCCAAAACACCTTAGCAACCATGAATCATAGTCTTGTTATACTCACAACTGCATCGACTTGAAGGTAGCCCAGGTCAGGCTGCCCCTTCCCATAGTACACATGATATTCTAAGGAGGAGCTCATGGGAAGGGCAGTGGTGAAGCGTTTTAACCTTTTTGGAGATATCATCTAAAAGTTAACAATGTACATACTTTGTGATCCAACCATGGCCTTTTCTGATTCTATTCTAAGAGGAAAGAAAAAAATGCCCAAGTAACACACAAGAGTGTTTATGACAGCATAATACTTGGTGGTTAAAATATGGTAGCAGACATTTTGCATTTCCTGCAACAGGAAATGGCTGAAGAAAGCATGGAAATTATATACTATGGAATATTATGCAGGTATTAAAAAGAGTAAGTTAGAGCTATGTACATGAACCTGGAAGGAGGTCCATATAGATCAGTAAGTTACAAAAAGTTGGTTGCAGCCTAATGCACATAAGCACATAATACTAGATGACCAAACTTTACATCACCAGGACTTGGTTTCTCCAGAAAGAGTACCATCATGACGATATCATTTGTGAGTTTGAGGCGGGCTCATCAGCTCATCATAAGGCAGAAGAAGTCTGAATCCTAACTTAGGTTGGTTTTAATCTAGCTAGGGAGCTAGATTTAATAACATGTACATGCGCTGCCCATGTTTATATAACCCTGGTAATCCTCACGCAGTAAAAATATCTTTCATCCTCCAGGGAAATCCCTTAAGGTAGGGTTCCAGTGGGGTGTTAGGTAGAGGGGCAAAATGAAAGAAAGCATTTTAGATATGTTTTTCTTCAAAATGCACATCCCTAAGTTTTACCCAAGACCCACAGAATCTGAATTTCCAGAAGGCTGGAGATAGGAGATGGAAAGGAAGGCCAGAACATGTAAAAGTGCCCCAGGTAATCTCACTACTGTTTTCTCCATTTTTAAAATTTTTTTCATTTTGAGAGAGAGAGAAAGGGAAAGTGCAAGCACGCAAGCAGTGGAGTGGCAGAGCCTCAATCTCACAACTGTGAGATCATCTGAGCCAAAATCCAAAATCAGACGTTTAACCGACTAAGCCACCCAGATGCCCCTCCTCCATTTTTTTATGCAATTGCAAATAACTCTCTTCAAGTAAATGCCTTGCTTCAATGATCAAGAGGCAGGTGTGATGATGTTAGTAACAATAGCATTTACAATATGCCAGAGGGGAGGTGTTAATTATTATTATCCCCATTTTACAGATGCAAATAGGCAGAAAGGTTAAGAATCATGCCCATGATTACAGAGCTAGTTTAGTAGTAGAGTCAGGGTTTAAAACCCAGGATGTCTAGCTTCAGAGTTTAAATGAAGAGATGTGAGCCACATTAAGTGAAATAGGGAAGGCTCATGAGCTCAATAAAACCTTTCCAAGTCCAAATTCGTCATTTATCTTGTCCGTTGGATGAAATCTTGAGGGTTATTCTATTTCTCAGAGCTCACCTACTGCCACACTCCTTGTCACTGAACTGCCCTTGCCCTTTGAATTATTCAGCGTATCTGGAAAAATGATTTTAAGAAAATACATTTTTATCATTTTTTTTCTCTCTTTCCTCCCTCAGTTCCTCCTCTGCCATGGAAACAGGTTCCTTTCATAAGCAGAGAACTGTACTGAATCTTCCATTAGAAGTCAGTGCCAAAATGGGCTGAAATCTCATTATGTCTAGTTCTTCCTTACCATGTTCCTAACAGGTGTCACTTTCCGGACCTGTCTTTAAAATTAGCCTGTGAGTACTGGCTTGCTTCTGAAATCACTTGCTTAGGACAGGAGGAGGTGGTGAAGGAGACAGGCATGTAAGTGTTCTTTTGAAGGCCTGTTCTCAGCCTAAAATGTGGAAATTAAGTCTTTCTTACCTTCAAGAATGATTATGTTGTGAGAAGAAAGATGTCGTAAAAATTAAAGTCAGTTCTGTCACTTTTTAACAGTGTGTATTCCACACCAAGCCACTTAACTTTCTGAGCCTCAGTTTCATCGTTTGTGAAATAGGACCAATAATTGCTGGTCTACTTCAAAAGGTTATTGCGTTGATCCATATAAGAACCCAGATCATCCGGCTTCATGTCCGTTGGTGTCCATCCAGGCATCCATCCCTCCCTCCATCCATCCATCACCCTTTCATTTCTTCATTCATTATCTATTATACCTTCTGATAGTTAGCTAAGTGAAAAGTATATGTTAGGAGGCTAGGGGAAGAAAAGGAGAGATGAATCCCAGATTTGGAAAGAGCACTAAAGGCAGAGACAATGAGGTGATTAAGAACATAGAGTGAGCAAGGACCTACAACAGTCCATAATCCCATATTCTAATATTTTACATGCTATTCCAATTCCTCTGAAAGCAATCATTACATCTCGTACAAAAAGAATTAATTTTCAAAGTTTTCTTAAGACAGAGCCATCTTTATTTTATCCAGGCAGGACTCTTTAGTTGACATCTTCTATCTTACCTTTTCTCTAGGTCCCTCCGTTAAGTACAGTAACAAGTGAGCGTAAGTGGACAAGGCTTGTAAGTCAGGCCTGCTCCTCTGATCCAGCCATAGTAAAAGGTATCCGTGGGGTGCTTTAATCCATGCCTGATATAAAGATAAACCTTAGGTTTACATACACAATGTATATAAAATACAGATTCTATATGACCCAGAAAAATATCTTAAAGGTAATTAATGTTGTATATCTCGTTATGAAGGACATATATTAATAATTTGAATTTATAAAGCCCTTTTCCATGTATTGTTAGATTTATCTTTGAAGTACCTTGAGAAAGTAAAAATAAGAGAGTAAGAAACACGAGGTGCCTGAGTGCCTCAGTCAATTGAGCCGCAGACTCTTGATTTCAGCTTAGGTCATGATCCAAAGGTCATGGGATTGAGCCCTGCATTGGGCTCTGCACTGAGCACAGAGACTGCTTAAGATTCTCTCTCTCTCCCACTGCCCTTCACCTGCTCTTTTGCACACATGTGCTCTCTAAATAAATAAAATCTAAAAAAAAAAAAAAATAGGAAACATTATTTCACTCTCCCTATTTTATAAGCAAAGTAACACAGAGTGAAAGAAACATGCGGCAGATTACACAGTAAAATCAGAAAATGAGCAAGAACTAGATTGGAGGTTTCTTAGATTCCAGACAGAGCTGATATCTCCATTTCAGGTGGTTACTGACCACAATGAGTGTTCAGATTATGGAGGACTTCTCTTCTGACCATACTGCTGAATAATTCTAGAAAGAACTCATTCTTTTACTAATTTCACAAGCCCTTAACCTAGGCAAGGAGTGGAAAGTGTCTGGAGATAGGGCTGGGGCAGGAGGCCAGAACCTCTGTTGCCCTGAAAGCCATGTCCAAACGTTAGGCCTTTATCCTGAGGGCAATGGGAAATCACAGAAGGGTGATGGGATATCACAGAAAGGTTTTACGCAGGGGGAATGTCCTGACCATTTAGCACCAATCACTGTGGACCTCAGTGGGCCTGCTGGCAGACGCACATCTTGGATCAGGAAGTCCAGTCGGAATTATAGCGATAAAAAGCATGTGAGAGAATGGTGGTGGCAGCTGTAAGAAGCAAAGTGAATCGATCATATCAAAACGTGAGAACCAAGATGTCGTCCTTGCCCCAAATCCCACTGTTCTCGGATTTCTCCTTCTAGAATAACTGCACATGTGTTTCTGGTAGGAAAATCGTCCCTGCTCTTTCTCCTGCCTTCCGTAGCTCCCCGTCCGGCCCAGCCCCTGCAACATTCAGGAATGACAGTGGATTCAGAAGGCCCGGGGATCCCTGGCTCTCTATCACAACCACTGACTGCCCAGACACCCGGATTCCACAGCCCTTGAGCCAGCCAGAGGCCATTCGCACCACTTCGTGACTTTGCCTGCTGTCCTCACTAACGAGATTCTGCTAGTCTCCTCACCCGAGGCCAGGCCTCTCAGCGCAGGCGGTGAACGCCAGGGAAGGTGATAAGGCCCCACAGATGCGCGCTCAGCAAACCCCGGGCGGGGCTGAAACTTGCCGCCAGCTTCTGGCCCGCTAGCCCTCTTGCGAGTCCGAGCGCGCCCTGGGGAAGCCCCGCCCCCGGCCGCCTCCGCAGCTCTATTGGCTTACTCTCCTGCCACTCAGCAGAGTGCCCGCCCCTGGGGTCGCGGGGAGGCGGGATCCCGAGTCTCCTCCCCGCGTTGGCGCCTCCTAGCTCGCCTTTCCAGGCGCTTCCCTGGCGGTAGTGTCTCCGACCCCCGTAAACGTTTCAAGGCCTGCAGCCCACTGGCGTAGACGCTTTCTCTTTGGATTCTCACCCTGTGAGATGGACACGGCAGGGAGAATTCAGCTTTACAGGTGGGAGAAGTAAAGGTCACAGAGGTTGAGTGACTCTCCGTAGAAGCACGTGCTGGGATTTTAGCAATGGTTCCAGACAGACCCGTGTTTTCTCCTTCCTAACGTTGGCCCAGTCGTTAATCTTAAGTTCAAAACTTATTTCGTCATCTGCGAAATGAGGAAAATGATAGCCACCTTGTGAAACTGGTGTGAAGAACACAGAAAAGAACAGGAGAAGAATCTAGTGCGAGGACTGGCCTGTGGTGGGTTGTTCATGAATAGTATGTGTGTAAGCCTCAAACATTCCCAGATCTTCTGACTTCCAGTCTGGGACTTTTTGTGCTAAAGCAGTTTCAGAGGTCCAGAGAACTCGGAGGGTTCGGGATATAGTCAAGGGATTCGGTGAGTTGTCACATAGGAGAGACCCCGCAGCAAAACACACTACTCTGAGGCGAATACTAAACATTGTTTTTACTACTACTCTTAATTAGATTATACTTTATTTTTTGTCAACTTTTGTCAGGCACCGTTCCCAACCTTGTTTGTTTACTCTTCACAATGACCTGTGAGTTGCCTCCTATTAAAACGCTCACTTTAGAGAGGGGACACTGAGGCACAGAGAGAGGTTAAATAACACATTCATGCTTAAAAAGCTCAAAGTCGTCAGAGCTGAGATTTATACCCAACCAATCTAGCTCATAAAGCCACGCATACTGATATTTGTGTTTTACGCTGTGACAAAATGGGGTTGTGATAAGATCTGTCTTTGATAATACATACTTTTGTCACCATCCACAAGATGCTGCTGACTTTTTTAAAACTCCTAAAGGGCAGGAGGAAGAAAAAACGAAACAGAGAGGCACCTAACTAAGTCCTTGACTGTGGACAGACTATATATGGGCTGATTATGAGAAACTCACATGCAGGCGCTATGTTTGGAATTCCATTTTAGCTGAATGTTCCAGACTGTCACATCCCTCAGTGTCTCCATGGAAGTGCCCACTATGGGAGAATGGCCGAATGACATGATTGGAATGGAATGCAGCAGTCATCTTATCTGACCACACAGATACCTGCCAGGGGAGGAATGCCTCACATCCTCATGATAATTTTGAAGACTTTCTGAGAAGGTGATAATATTATCCAATTACCTCACGATCATAAGGTGTACTGTGTTGACTGCAAACCCTGTGTCCCTCATTCAGCAGGTATCACAGAACAAGGAAAAAGAAAGATTGAGAGGGAGGTGGGACCTGGTAGCTAGGAGGAGACCAAAGACTCAAACTGAAGGTTAAATCCTGTGAGATAGGAGCAGGGATTTGTCTAGAGGACAAATCTTGGATCAGGAAGTCCAGAAGGGATAATACCTACAGGGGAAAACTACAACTACACGGGAAAACTACGAACAGTTCTCCCTGGGAGCCAGGTCAGAGTTCCTGCTAAAGTGACATTGGCCTCGATAGCTGTGGTGGCCTTGAACTACACAATACGCTTCCATACACAGCTTCTGTTTGTCCAGAACACTCCTTTGACTCTTGCCCAATAAGAATCCCCAAGGTCTTGGGCTTCACCCTGCTCTTCTGTCTTCTCTTCCTCCACCTTTCCTGGTAAACCTGGGAAATTTGGAGTGTGAAGAGGGAGCCGAGTGGAGGCTACGTTTTGGCCAATAGTAGATGTTAGATGACGTTTGAACCTGACTGGTAGCAAAAGGAAGATACTTAGAGGGCCCTGTGTTCCCTTCCCCTTCTCCGTCCATATCTTTGTTAGGGGCAAAAATCACCCATATCTGGGGCTGGGAAAGAGCAGAGAGGTACATAGACAACATCAGACGTGTCGGGGTGGTGCTGGGGGTTGGGTCTCAAGCGCTCTGTCAACATCCTGAGATGATATTCTAAGTGACCAGAGAAAATTCAGTCGCTATTAAAAAGGGAAATCTAGGGCAATCCTGGTAGAGAAATATTGGTTATGAGATTTTAGCAGTGTAATTACAGCAGAGACCGATGAGGCAAGAGGCTGTGAGCTAATGACACCATCTGCTTGGAAAGTGGAGTAAAGGGTGGCATGAGCAATAAAGTCTTACGAGACTGTGGATTAGACAGGTCAGAGGACAGCTCTGGCCTGTGGCTGCTGGACACATGAGACAGGAGCAGGGCAGTGGAGCTAAAGGCCCAGGGACAGATAACCAAGCAGTGTGGTTCCTATTCCAGAAATGAAGGGGCTTCACCAAACCACCATCCCCCAAGCTCCTCCATCCCCACAACTGGTGATTTTCTTCATGATACAAGTCGTGTCTACTGTGTTGCTTAGTATTCATTCCACGAATGTCCATGTACTTTTTCTTGGGCTTTTGTTGTACATCTGCTTGATTTTGGGTACATTTACTTTGTGCTGGGCTTTTAGTAATTGGCTATAAAATGCTAACCTTTCATAAGTGATCCTAAAAACATGATTTCTACACAGTATTCTGAGCATTTATGATCTTAGAAAGGGAGACTACAGTCTTCTTCTTACAAGAAGCAGTGGGCTTAGCAGACCCTTCTGAATAGCTTGGAAGGCATAAGCCAGGGAGACCCAGGCCGAGATAAGGAAAACAGTTCTTTCATTTGGAATCCGGAACATTTAAATATAGACACTTTGATGTTCACCTTGACACCATCATTAGCAAGTGATTTTCTAAGTATTAAGTTGACACATGTGAAGTGCTGATACTCATTTGTTGTTTTTTTTTTAATGTTTATTTTTGAGAGAGAGAGAGACAGAGACAGAGAGAGAGGATGAGCGGGGGAGGGGCAGAGAAAGAGGGAGACAGAATCCAAAGCAGCTGTCAGCACAGAGCCCAACTCAGGGCTCGAACTCATGAACCACGAGATCGTGACCTGAGCTGAAGTCTGATGCTTAATCGACTGAGCCACCTAGGCACTTCCTCAATCATTTTTGATGCACAACAATGGTAACTTCATGTGGCTAAATCTTCTAGAATCTCAAATATACTAGGGGATGCTTAGCTTACCTGACTGAAGGAAAAAGACTGAGGAACTTCGGAGATCTAGATCTCTGTAGAGTGAGTATTCCTAATTGTAAACAATCCATTAAAAATAATCTTGCAGGATATCTAATTAAAAACACTAGTTTTATTCATTTACTCATTCACTGTAACAGTAACAAAAATCATTGAGCATCTCCTATGTCTCAGTCACTGTGCTGGAGATAGAATAAAATGATGGTCCCTGTCCTGAAGACCACACCAAATAGGAGTAAAGGAGTAAGGATGACACTGTGGACAGTGTTATGGAAGGAGGCCTGGGAGAACAGGAGAACAGCACAGAGAAGGAGCCATGAGGGTAGGATTCTGGGGAAAGAGAGGAGGGGATGAAGGAGGGAACGAGGGTGTGCTCTTATTAAAAGGTTTTGATGTAGGAGAGAAGAATTATAATTAACCAAATGGTCCAGGCAGGGAAGAGCATTCTACACAGAAAAGGGCAGAGACGACCACATGATTTAAAGAAACAATTTGTGCTTAGAGTGAGCATGAATTTATTAAATCTACAGAAAGACATTTCTTAAAGGGCTTTAAGTCAGGTGCCTTGTTGTATTCATGTTCGTAGACCCTGTGTTGAGTCTAGGACAGTGCCTAGCACATAGTAGGTGCTCAGTAGATGTTGAATTAAACTGATATGGAAGAATAAGCCTGAAGTTGAAATTTACTACATATTTAAAGGAAATTTTCTTCTCCCCTATTCCCCTTAGTCCATACTGATGAAGTTTCCATGTGTTCCTTGAAATCTTCTGTAAGAAAACATGCACTTCAGCTTATCTCTGAAAAGAGATGTAGTTATGTAACCTTTTAATGTGTGCATCTAAGTAGATATCAGAAGTATGTCTTGCCTTAGGGGCTTTTTCAGTTCCTTATTTGGAATATTTATTGTATACTCTCTATAGGCAAGGCAATATGCCAGGCCCGGGAACATAGTGGTGAATAGGACAAATATAGCCCCTGCATTCAAGGAGTTTAATATTTTGTAGATAAGACAGTTATTAAATAATTAAACAAACATTTTCTAATTATAATTTGCGTTAATAAAATGGAAAACAACACACAGATGCCATGGGAATTTATAACAGAGGGCATAGCCTAGTCTGATAGCAATTAGAAAGGTGCTCAATCAGAGTTTCTTTAAGGAATACATTTAAACCGGAATTAAATGGAGAGGAAGTAAGAGTGTTCTAAGCAGAGGGAACAGCATATGTGAAGACCATGAAGAAAGGGAAGCTGGCCTTCTAAAAGAAGTGATTATGTGACTGCAACTGTATGCTGATGAAAACATCTCGTATGATCCTTGTAAAGCAAAATTGATTTATCTGTCATTTTAATCCAGAAGAACCTAGCACATGAGAAGGAAACCCATTTTGTTCATTTATTCCAGCACATATTAAATAATTGCTATGTGCCTGACACTTTGCTGGGCACTGGAAATTAAGGAGAGAAAAACCTCATGAACCTCTAGAAGTTTGTGGCCTTATGGGGAAACAGGTGAACCAACACACCATTATAATACAGTGTGGTTGTTTCTGTGCTTTAGGTAAAATACCCAGTGCACAGGAGCGATACGATCTTGTTTGCCTGAGAGAGTCAGGGATGGCTCTCAGATGAAGTATCTGAGATCTGAAGGATGAGGCCATTCCAGAGAGTAAAAGCAGCATATGAGGAAAGGGCATGATGTAGCTGGGTAAGAACAGTGAGTCATTGGGAATGACAAGGGAATGGGAAAGGAGGTGAAGTTAGAAGACTGGGCAGAAATTAGATCTTGAAGGATCTCAGAAAGAAGTTTTTCTTTTATTCTGTTGCCAATGAGGAGACTACACAGGAGAATACGAAAGAGAGAAGAATCTAGACAAACTCAGGAAACTGAGTGATAAGAGGCATTCAGAGAGACTATGACCGCTCCTTACTTATTTTTCAGACTTCAACACATGATCACCAAAAGAGCTGACATGTGCATTAAGACCTTGAGGTTTTTGATCACCAGATCACTGGTATTCTTAGGACTTCATATTCTTACAGCCAAAGAAAAGTCTTTGCAAAGACAAAAAAAAAAAAAAAAAAAAAAGTCTCAAGAAAAATAAATTATTTATCAAGTCCCAGCCTCTCCCAAACACCTCCTCCTTTTTGACTCCCCCCAGTTGTATAGCTGAGGCAATATTAGTTGCCATGCATTATGTCATTACCATCGATAGCCAAATAACTACATAACCACCAGAGGGCAAATGAAAATGGCCATAAAGACACAGAGTAGTAATTATTTTTGCATTAGCACCAGCCACACTAATATCAACATAGAACAATTACCATCCCTAACCTCATAGTTATGCTATAACCTCCACAAGTCTTGCAGGAGTAGATTGATGAATGGCATGGGAGGAATAAGCAACAATGGGGCAGTCGTGCAGTGAGACCCCTGCATCCTATGTCTGTGGGCCATCAGCCACAACGCTGGTGGAAAGCCAGTGGGAGAAGTTGGTTTTGATTACCACTGATCTAGCCAGTCCCCGGGCAGAAACCATAATTCAGCTTCCCTTTCTTTGGGCCTCCAGGAAGTGAGCATTTGAGTGGGAGCAAAGCTACAGCAGTAATAACACAGCAGGCAGCGTCCTTTGCATTTATATCTTGTTATTCTTCCCATCACTAGGCAACCATTCTTTGTGCTTAAAACTACACATCTTTCTACAGTGTAACACCTTATTCTTTGAAGTAACCATTCTGGTGTGCAGTGTTCTTAGGGGTTATCTATTCTATGTATTTGTTAGGTTAACACAATAAAAAAACCAAGCCGTTTTGAACCTCCAGCCTGATTTAGTAGCTTTTCTGTGTTCTCCTAGCATCATATTAGAGCATGGATCATAAACTTCATTTACAATCGCATATTTGTTTGTCCATTTCTCCCTCCAGAATGAGTTCCTGGAGGGCAAGTACTATATCCTGTCTATGCTTGTAGCCACATCCAGCATCTAGCACAGTACCTCGCTACTTGAACAATCCTCCATAACCGCTGGCTGGCTGGCTGGCTGGCTGGAGATGAATGAATGTTTTCCCTGAAATTCAAGTTTGGTGGTCAAAAGTATCATTATTTGGTTTATTTTTTATTTATTTATTTATTTATTTTTAATATATGAAATTTACTGTCAAATTGGTTTCCATACAACACCCAGTGCTCATCCCAAAAGGTGCCCTCCTCAATACCCATCACCCACCCTGCCCTCCCTCCCACCCCCCATCAACCCTCAGTTTGTTCTCAGTTTTTAACAGTCTCTTATGCTTTGGCTCTCTCCCACTCTAACCTCTTTTTTTTTTTTTTCTTTTCTTTCCTTCCCCTCCCCCATGGGTTTCTGTTATGTTTCTCAGGATCCACATAAGAGTGAAACCATATGGTATCTGTCTTTCTCTGTATGGCTTATTTCACTTAGCATCACACTCTCCAGTTCCATCCATGTTGCTACAAAAGGCCATATTTCATTTTTTCTCATTGCCACGTAGTATTCCATTGTGTATATAAACCACAATTTCTTTATCCATTCATCAGTTGATGGACATTTAGGCTCTTTCCATAATTTGGCTATTGTTGAGAGTGCCGCTATAAACATTGGGGTACAGGTGCCCCTATGCATCAGTACTCCTGTATCCCTTGGATAAATTCCTAGCAGTGCTATTGCTGGGTCATAGGGTAGGTCTATTTTTAATTTTCTGAGGAACCTCCACACTGCTTTCCAGAGCGGCTGCACCAATTTGCATTCCCACCAACAGTGCAAGAGGGTTCCTGTTTCTCCACATCCTCTCCAGCATCTATAGTCTCCTGATTTCTTCATTTTGGCCACTCTGACTGGCGTGAGGTGGTATCTGAGTGTGGTTTTGATTTGTATTTCCCTGATAAGGAGCGACGTTGAACATCTTTTCATGTGCCTATTGGCCATCCGGATGTCTTCTTTAGAGAAGTGTCTATTCATGTTTTCTGCCCATTTCTTCACTGGGTTATTTGTTTTTCGGGTGTGGAGTTTGATGAGCTCTTTATAGATTTTGGATACTAGCCCTTTGTCCGATGTGTCATTTGCAAATATCTTTTCCCATTCCGTTGGTTGCCTTTTAGTTTTGTTGGTTGTTTCCTTTGCTGTGCAGAAGCTTTTTATCTTCATAAGGTCCCAGTAATTCACTTTTGCTTTTAATTCCCTTGCCTTTGGGGATGTGCCGAGTAAGAGATTGCTACGGCTGAGGTCAGAGAGGTCTTTTCCTGCTTTCTCCTCTAAGGTTTTGATGGTTTCCTGTCTCACATTCAGGTCCTTTATCCATTTTGAGTTTATTTTTGTGAATGGTGTGAGAAAGTGGTCTAGTTTCAACCTTCTGCATGTTGCTGTCCAGTTCTCCCAGCACCATTTGTTAAAGAGACTGTCTTTTTTCCATTGGATGTTCTTTCCTGCTTTGTCAAAGATGAGTTGGCCATACGTTTGTGGGTCTAGTTCTGGGGTTTCTATTCTATTCCATTGGTCTATGTGTCTGTTTTTATGCCAATACCATGCTGTCTTGATGATGACAGCTTTGTAGTAGAGGCTAAATTCTGGGATTGTGATGCCTCCTGCTTTGGTCTTCTTCTTCAAAATTACTTTGGCTATTTGGGGCCTTTTGTGGTTCCATATGAATTTTAGGATTGCTTGTTCTAGTTTCGAGAAGAATGCTGGTGCAATTTTGATTGGGATTGCATTGAATGTGTAGATAGCTTTGGGTAGTATTGACATTTTGACAATATTTATTCTTCCAATCCATGAGCATGGAATGTCTTTCCATTTCTTTATATCTTCTTCAATTACCTGCATAAGCTTTCTATAGTTTTCAGCATACAGATCTTTTACATCTTTGGTTAGATTTATTCCTAGGTATTTTATGCTTCTTGGTGCAATTGTGAATGGGATCAGTTTCTTCATTTGTCTTTCTGTTGCTTCATTGTTAGTGTATAAGAATGCAACTGATTTCTGCACATTGATTTTGTATCCTGCAACTTTGCTGAATTCATGTATCAGTTCTAGCAGACTTTTGGTGGAGTCTATCGGATTTTCCATGTATAATATCATGTCATCTGCAAAAAGCGAAAGCTTGACTTCATCTTTGCCAATTTTGATGCCTTTGATTTCCTTTTGTTGTCTGATTGCTGATGCTAGAACTTCCAGCACTATATTGAACAACAGCGGTGACAGTGGGCATCCCTGTCGTGTTCCTGATCTCAGGGAAAAAGCTCTCAGTTTTTCCCTGTTGAGGATGATGTTAGCTGTGGGCTTTTCATAAATGGCCTTTATGATCTTTAAGTATGTTCCTTCTATCCCGACTTTCTCAAGGGTTTTTATTAAGAAAGGGTGCTGGATTTTGTCAAAGGCCTTTTCTGCATCGATTGACAGGATCATATGGTTCTTCTCTTTTTTTTTGTTAATGTGATGTATCACGTTGATCGATTTGCGAATGTTGAACCAGCCCTGCATCCCAGGAATGAATCCCACTTGATCATGGTGAATAATTCTTTTTATATGCTGTTGAATTCGATTTGCTAGTATCTTATTAAGAATTTTTGCATCCATATTCATCAGGGATATTGGCCTGTAGTTCTCTTTTTTTACTGGGTCTCTGTCTGGTTTAGGAATCAAAGTAATACTGGCTTCATAGAATGAGTCTGGAAGTTTTCCTTCCCTTTCTATTTCTTGGAATAGCTTGAGAAGGATAGGTATTATCTCTGCTTTAAATGTCTGGTAGAACTCCCCTGGGAAGCCATCTGGTCCTGGACTCTTATTTGTTGGGAGATTTTTGATAACCGATTCAATTTCTTCGCTGGTTATGGGTCTGTTCAAGCTTTCTATTTCCTCCTGATTGAGTTTTGGAAGAGTGTGGGTGTTTAGAAATTTGTCCATTTCTTCCAGGTTGTCCAATTTGCTGGCATATAATTTTTCATAGTATTCCCTGATAATTGTTTGTATCTCTGAGGGATTGGTTGTAATCATTCCATTTTCATTCATGATTTTATCTATTTGGGTCATCTCCCTTTTCTTTTTGAGAAGCCTGGCTAGAGGTTTGTCAATTTTGTTTATTTTTTCAAAAAACCAACTCTTGGTTTCGTTGATCTGCTCTACAGTTTTTTTAGATTCTATATTGTTTATTTCTGCTCTGATCTTTATTATTTCTCTTCTTCTGCTGGGTTTAGGCTGCCTTTGCTGTTCTGCTTCTATTTCCTTTAGGTGTGCTGTTAGGTTTTGTATTTGGGATTTTTCTTGTTTCTTGAGATAGGCCTGGATTGCAATGTATTTTCCTCTCAGGACTGCCTTCGCTGCATCCCAAAGCGTTTGGATTGTTGTATTTTCATTTTCGTTTGTTTCCATATATATTTTAATTTCTTCTCTAATTGCCTGGTTGACCCACTCATTCGTTAGTAGGGTGTTCTTTAACCTCCATGCTTTTGGAGGTTTTCCAGACTTTTTCCTGTGGTTGATTTCAAGCTTCATAGCATTGTGGTCTGAAAGTATGCATGGTATAATTTCAATTCTTGTAAACTTATGAAGGGCTGTTTTGTGACCCAGTATATGATCTATCTTGGAGAATGTTCCATGTGCACTCGAGAAGAAAGTATATTCTGTTGCTTTGGGATGCAGAGTTCTAAATATATCTGTCAAGTCCATCTGATCCAATGTATCATTCAGGGCCCTTGTTTCTTTATTGACCGTGTGTCTAGATGATCTATCCATTTCTGTAAGTGGGGTGTTAAAGTCCCCTGCAATGACCACATTCTTATCAATAAGGTTGCTTATGTTTATGAGTAATTGTTTTATATATCTGGGGGCTCGGGTATTTGGCGCATAGACCTTTATAATAGTTAGCTCTTCCTGGTGGATAGACCCTGTGATTATTATATAATGCCCTTCTTCATCTCTTGTTACAGCCTTTAATTTAAAGTCTAGTTTGTCTGATATAAGTATGGCTACTCCAGCTTTCTTTTGGCTTCCAGGAGCATGATAAATAGTTCTCCATCCCCTCACTCTCAATCTAAAGGTGTCCTCAGATCTAAAATGAGTCTCTTGTAGACAGCAAATAGATGGGTCTTGTTTTTTTATCCATTCTGATACCCTATGTCTTTTAGTTGGCGCATTTAATCCATTTACATTCAGTGTTATTATAGAAAGATATGGGTTTAGAGTCATTGTGATGTCTGTATGTTTTATGCTTGTAGTGATGTCTCTGGTACTTTGTCTCACAGGATCCCCCTTAGGATCTCTTGTAGGGCTGGTTTCGTGGTGACAAATTCCTTTAGTTTTTGTTTGTTTGGGAAGACCTTTATCTCTCCTTCTATTCTAAATGACAGACTTGCTGGATAAAGGATTCTCGGCTGCATATTTTTTCTGTTTAGCACACTGTAGATATCGTGCCAAGCCTTTCTGGCCTGCCAAGTTTCAAAGGAGAGATCAGTCACGAGTCTTATAGGTCTCCCTTTATATGTGAGGGCACGTTTATCCCTTGCTGCTTTCAGAATTTTCTCTTTATCCTTGTATTTTGCCAGTTTCACTATGATATGTCGTGCAGAAGATCGATTCAAGTTACGTCTGAAGGGAGTTCTCTGTGCCTCTTGGATTTCAATGCCTTTTTCCTTCCCCAGTTCAGGGAAGTTCTCAGCTATAATTTGTTCAAGTACCCCTTCAGCACCTTTCCCTCTCTCTTCCTCCTCTGGGATACCAATTATGCGTATATTATTTTTTTTTAGTGTATCACTTAGTTCTCTAATTTTCCCCTCATACTCCTGGATTTTTTTATCTCTCTTTCTTTCAGCTTCCTCTTTCTCCATAACTTTATCTTCTAGTTCACCTATTCTCTCCTCTGCCTCTTCAAGCCGAGCCATTGTGGTTTCCATTTTGTTTTGCATTTCGTTTAAAGCGTTTTTCAACTCCTCGTGACTGTTCCTTAGTCCCTCGATCTTTATGGCAAGAGATTCTCTGCTGTCCTGTATACTGTTTTCAAGCCCAGCGATTAATTTTATGACTATTATTCTAAATTCACTTTCTGTTATATTATTTAAATCCTTTTTGATCAGTTCATTAGCTGTTGTTATTTCCTGGAGATTCTTCTGAGGGGAATTCTTCCGTTTGGTCATTTTGGAGAGTCCCTTGCATGGTGAGGACCTGCAGTGCACTTCCCCTGTGCTGTGGTGTATAACTGGAGTTAGTGGGCGGGGCCGCAGTCCGACCCGATGTCTGCCCCCAGCCCACCGCTGGGGCCACAGTCAGACTGGTGTGTGCCTTCTCTTCCCCTCTCCTAGGGGCGGGATTCCCTGTGGGGTGGCGTGTCCCGTCTGGGCTACTTGCACACTGCCAGGCTTGTGTTGCTGGGGATCTGGCGTATTAGCTGGGGTGGGTAGGCAAGGTGCACGGGGGGTGGAGGGGCAGGCTTAGCTCGCTTCTCCTTAGGTGATCCACTCCAGGAGGAGCCCTGTGGCAGCGGGAGGGAGTCAGATCCGCTGCCGGAGGTTTGGCTCCGCAGAAGCACAGAGTTGGGTGTTTGCGCGGAGCGAGCAAGTTCCCTGGCAGGAACTGGTTCCCTTTGGGATTTTGGCTGGGGGATGGGCGGGGGAGATGGCGCTGGCGCCTCTGTTCCCCGCCAAGCTGAGCTCTGCCCTCCGGGGGCTCAGCAGCTCTCCCTCCCTTTGTCCTCCAGCCTTCCCGCTTTCCGCGCAGAGCTGTTAACTTCTGACCTCCCAGACGCTAAGTCGCGCTTGCTGTTGGAACACAGTCCGTCCGGCCCCTCCGCTTTTGCCAGCCAGACTCGGGGGCTCTGCTTGGCCGGCGAGCCGCCCCTCCGCCCCGGCTCCCTCCCGCCAGTCCGTGGAGCGCGCACCGCCTCGCCGCCCTTCCTACCCTCTTCCGTGGGCCTCTAGTCTGCGCTTGACTCCTGAGACTCCCTTCTGCTAATCCTCTGGCGGTTTTCTGGGTTCTTTAGGCAGGTGTAGGTGGAATCTAAGTGATCGGCTGGACGCGCTGTGAGCCCCGCGTCCTCCTACGCCGCCATCTTCCGGAACTCTCATTATTTGGTTTAAAGAGCAAGCCAGGCTAATTGGATAGACTTGGCCAGAAAGAATTAGGCAAAATGTAAGATAAAGAGATCTTGGCCTCTCTGGTTGGGGAGGTCTGACGTGGATGAGCCAGGTACCAGCTGCAGAGGCAAAGCCATTTTACTCTTCTGGCTAGGAATATCAAGTGACTTACCCAAGGATCTGAATAGCAGAATCACAATGAGCAGAATGGCTCATTATTGCTTAGGCCAGGAAGAAGAGCTCTCTCCAAGTAACTATTTGTGTCTTAAGTTGGATACCCTAGAAGCAGAGCTTGAGACAAGGAGTCTTGTCTAAGTGATTTATTGAGGACATGCTCTCAGAAGAAAGGGAGTGAGCAGAAAAGGGCAGAGGAAATGCCAGGATGTGACCCCAGCTGCAATTTGATTACCGTGAGCTTTAGGATTGGTACCATCTTAAGACAAGGAAGATAACTCTTTGTTTCTCCTATACGCCAGTCTCTGGCTGTGAATTGTTGTTGGGAGGAGGGAACCATAACTGCCTGGTGAATACAACTTTTGTTTTAATGGAGAGCAATTCTCTGGGGAAGGGGGCAGCTGTGAGCTGTTAGTACTCAATTCCCAGAGCTGGGGGATGGGTACAGTGGCTAGTAAAAGTAGTCTAGGTATGGCACCAACAGCAGCTACTAGAATTGGGTAGTGTGAAATGATGTGGATTATAATAACCACTACCATTTATTGAGCACCTATTATATGTCAAGTGCTGTGCTAAATGCTACATCTATATCGGTCTATCTATCTACCCATATAGTCCTTAGAATACAGCTATTAAATAGGTGATATACTACCATTTCCATTGGACTGATGAGGAAACCCAGAAAATACCATATTTCATGCTTAAAAGATTTCCTTTTTGCATCTACATTCCTATGGATAGAATCAGGATATTGCATATCCACCTAGCCTAAATTCCATGCATTCATTCAATTCATGAATTCCACCAGTGCTTTCGAGCACCTATTACATACCACAACCGGGCTAGGCCCTAAAGAGTTATCAGTGAACTGATAGTCTTGGATCCTATCCTCAAAGGGTGGAACTAAGCCTCAGGCTCAGTTCTAATACCCATTGTAACCCATTTAAAAATATTGTTTGGACACCTGTTGTGTACCTTATGCTCCATCAGGCCTTGATCAACAAAGAATCTAGACCCCAGGCCTCTGTAGCAATCCCTTTGAATTCCTCACATAAAACATACTTCTGGGTTGGGAAAATCAGTTTTCAAGATTTTGTGCAAACCGAGCACCACAGGCCCTTTCCCTGTGTGTGGAAGGATTGAACTTGGTGGTCTCCAAATCCCCTTCCAGCTCTCACAGCCTAGGATACCTTCTGATCATCCACTCTGCTCATGTCCACATCCTTTGTGGGGGACTGTTGTGGTCAGAGTCATGTGTCTACTTGGCCAGGCTGTAGTCAGGTACTGAACACTAATCTAGGGGTTGCTGTGGAAGTATTTTGTAGATGTGATTAACATCTACCTAAATTGATTTTAAGTAATGATTATCTTTGATAATCTGGGCTTTATGTAATCAGTTGAAAGGCCTTTAGAGCAAAACTAAGGTTTCCCTGAGGGAAAAAAAAAAAGTTCCATCTGTGGACTGCAGCATCAGCCCCTACCTGAGAGTTTCCAGTTTGCTGCTGACCTGCCTTATGGATTTCAGACTTCCCAGTTACCCTTAGAATTCCTTAAGCCAATTCCTTGCAATAAATCATTTTTCTCTTTGTCTCTGTCTCTCTCCATATATACATATGTATACATATACATACATATATGTAAATGTATGTGTATATATACATATATATACAAAATCTCTCTTTCTGTACATATGTATGTGTGTGTGTGTATATATATATATATATATATATATAATATACATATATGTGTACTATAAATGTACTATATATACCATATATATATATAAATATATATATATAAATAAATATATATATATATATATATATATATATATATATATAATCTACTAGCTCTGTTTCTCTTGAGAACTCTGAGTGACACAGGGATCCACCATGTCCTTTTTTTCTTATAATATTGTCTGATATGGATCAGTCTCGTATCTTGTGGTGTGGATATTTAAGGCCCCCATCTGGGTTACTAGGAGGCAGACAAAGCACATGCTTTAATCAATAACACAGGGGCACAAAAACATGAGAAAAGTTCAGCTTCTATTCAACTAACTTGTCCAGTATTTTGCAATCAGAAAATCATGCATGCAGTTCTGTGTTTTACACTTTGCTGTGATCTTTAAATTTTTGATCTGTATATGGGTGGGAGGGACTGTATCTTCTCATGTTAGGACCTATAAAGGTTTCATCCAGCTCTGTGTGTCCTCAAGTAAAATGTAAGCCCTATGAGGTCAGAGGCCAAGTCTTGTTTTTGTGTGTGTGTGACCCTACGGTATCTATACGGTGCTTAATAGACACTCACATACACAGGACATGCTGCATCAATGTAGTTTCATTTTATTTTATTCTCCAGAGTATGTTACCTTTGGGAAACAGAAAACTGGCTCAGGTAAATGTAGGTTTGTTTGTTTTTAGGCAAATCAGTGTACCATCTCCAGGGAGAAGTTCTCCTCAGTTGGAGATTTATATCTGAAAAGCATTTGAGAGACTAGCCCTTCTCTTGTTTCTCTGGCCATTGACAGGGAGCAGGTTACTGATATGCATCAGGCTTTGCAAGCATTTAAAGAAAGATTATTTTTCACAGCAGCACATGGGCTGTTCTAAGATAGGGACAAGCATTGCTGGCAGTGGGAGGAATTACAAGGAGCTTTTGCTGAGACTCAGTCTAGGCTCTTTCTTGAACACAACCTGGAATAGTAGTGTGATACGTAAACAGCAGGTGTCCAATAAATCCGTGATCATAGGTGGGCTGATTATTAACCCCTGGATTATTAACACCCTTGGTGGAGAAATTAGGGAAAGGTCGAGGTCCAGAGCAGAGCTTTCTTCGAGGCCTCCTGGAGAGCACTTCTATTTATCCCCTTTCACGGAAGTTGTTTGGAAACGACATGACAGTTATCCCAGGCAGGTGTTTGTGTGTATGGAGTCTGAGGATACTGAGTGATCAGAGGTCCTCCAAGCAAGTGAGCACGACTTTGCAGAGGGACAGATGTTCACCATCAGCTCAAGGTGGATGAGGTCAGCACCAGGTAGGGGCTGCCTATTGCTATGAACACCTGACCTGAGCCTTCCTCATGGTCTGAACCTTCCTTTGGCTATTGAACACAACACATAATATTGATGTGACCCAATATTTAATATTGGGTAAACAGCAGACGTCCAATAAATCAGTGTTCATAGGCCAGCTGAGACGTGATTCCTGGATTATTAACACCCTTGAAAGAGAAACTAAGGAGAGATCCATGTCCTTATACAAATAACTTCAGCTTCACGTGAGAAGTTGTCAACTCAAAAAGACAAAGCATATTTATGGAGATCATAAGGGAGGGACTTCAAGTTGAGTCTAACCTATTATATGAAACATCCATTAACCTGAGTGTGCACCCTGGGGTCTCCCATCCCTGGCTAAGGACAAAAAATAGTGTGCACCCTGAAATTGTGAAAATAGAGGCTAGATCTCGAGGCCCAAGAAGAATGTAGGGGCAGGTTTCCAGAATAAGCAGTTCCAGAGGATCAATAAGAAAATATCTCTGTGGAGGCGCCTGGATGGCTCAATCTGCTGGGCGTCCGACTTCAGCTCAGGTCATGATATTGCAGTTCACAAGTTCGAGCCCTGTGTTGGGCTCCGTGCTGACAGCTCAGAGCCTGGAGCCTGCTTCGGATTCTGTGTCTCCCTCTCTGTCTGTCCCTCCCCCACTTGTGCGCGCTCTCTCTCTCTCTCTCTCTCTCTCAGAAATAAACATTAAAAAAAATTTAATTAAAAAAAAAAAGAAAGAAAACATCTCTGTGTAACAGTGCCCCCAAAGCCCTGAAAAGACAAAGAAAGAAACAGGAAGGTCGAATAGCCTCCACCTCATAGGTCTCTGGAAGTTCCTTCTGCCGCACAAATTCTGTCACTTTCCTACTTGTCTCTGCTTCCTGCCTTCCCCCTTTCAATGGATTCCCCTCCACACTGGCAAGAGTGAATCTCTTAATGCCCTCTCCCCACTTAGCGCCTTTGAAGTAAAAGCCCACATCCATCACAGGATACTCAGAACCTTCCAGAACTAGCCCCAACCTCTTTCCAGCCACATTCCCTCTGTGCCTCCCTTCACATTCTCTTTGGTCACAATGGTTTCACATTCTTTTAATGACTCCTTATTCTTTCAGCTTCTAGGCCTGAAATGCCCTCAGCAAAGTTATCAGAAGCTCACCAACCCTTCTAGGCCCAGTTCAAATGGGGTTTCCACCTCCGTGGGCTGAGTCCATCTGTCTTTCCTCGGTGCTTTCCTAATATTCCTCCTTTCTGTGTGCTGTTGTACTCTAATTGTACAGTACATTCATACTTCAATTCTCACCAGCGTGTGAGCTTCTCAAAGCCAAGGGCAGTGTTTTATTCTTTTTGAAAACTCTCTTTGCCTCATTTGGTCCTTGTCACTTAATAGATCCTCAATAAATAGAGTTGGACAAATGAACCAAGTAATCAGTCCAGCAGCTTAGATCTCCAAGCCCGACCTTCTGACCTTCAGCTCACACTCAGGTATTTTTCTCAAGCATTTTCCATTTGACTGTTGCTCTGAAAATCCATACTCATTGCTGCGTCTGACTTGCACCGCTCCCTCATATTTCCATATATTTTGTATATTCATGGTGCCTCAATGCGTAATTTGTACTCCTATTGCAGGAAATGATACAGTCTTCTCAAAGACTATATTGCATCCAGCATTAAGCAGTGAATACTCCTTAAGTCAATGATTTGTGATATTTTTCTGTCATTCAATTCTGTGCTCTGAAAAAAAGAGATAATGGCAGGCAGGATCAAAGTCTGGTTCAGAATTCCAGGAATATCCACTATTAGAGGGATGGGGACTTGGATACCCTCACTACCTTCCTGCACTTATTCTGTATTTGAGAGTTGCCCTCAAATACACACGGACCCCGCTTTGATTCCTTGTTCAGGGAAAGGCTGATTAGTGACCTCCCAGAAGTCAGGTGCAGCCCTTGGGCCAAGACAGAGGCAAGAAATATGCTGTGACACCCCCTCCCGGCCTCCAAAGACCTTGCTTAGTAGGGGTGGGGTGTGGGTGCTCTGCTCTTCAGAGGAGAATCATGTTTGTAACCAAGGCGTAATTCAGCTTGAATCAACACCCAGAACAAGCAATAACAAACGAGAGCTTTTTGTCATTGCTGTAGCTCCATGAACAAGATTATCTAAGCAATTAGAAGATAATTATTGTCTACATTCAGAAGGACAGAAGTGGCAGAATGAGAGCAGCAGAACCAGTGACATGGTGGATAATTTATTAGTTGTTGAGTGGCTGTTTTTCTCTCTCCAGGCCTTTGTGAGAGAAACATCCAAATGCCACAAGTACATCCCCGGGGAGCCGCAGGGTGGCAGGAGCCCAGGGTGTGGGAACATAACTGCCTTTTATCTGCTCTGATTTGGGCTTTATCAAATCTTTTGGCTCCCAAGGCATTCTGCGGCAGCAATGTTCATGATGTCCTGGGACTGGGCCCATTCTGCCAGCTGCAGAGCACACGAGAGCCCAAGGGTCTGCAGAGGCTTCTAGCTCTTCCTCCTCCTGGGCCTCAGAGTCTGTGCTGGCCGCACTTCGGATAAGCTCTGACCAGGCTCCTTTCTAAGTTCTTCTGAGACTCCAGCCTCGTCTCCTTTCATTCCAGATTGATTTCTTCTGGGCTCTGTGCCTGTGGGAGACTGTAAGGCTAATGATAAACAAATACAGGGGTAACGATGGGTTTTGCCCCCTTAGGAGAGAGTGGTGGGGCGTAAAGACTTTTGTAGGACTCTAGACATCTACCTGTCCATCTGTCTGTTCATCTATCCATCCTCACCTGAATCTATACATCCATATATGCATCTATACACACGTACATTTGTTCAGTAAAGCTCTGTTGTGCTCATTCTGCTCAGAGACCAGGGAGATTTTGCACTGAGGTTGCTCATAGCAGAGAGGAACACAGACAAGAAACCACATAAGCATCACAGATCATTCTCTCCCATCAGCTTGGAGGCTCTAAGGAGACATGGAGATACCCACACACTCCGCAAAGACCAAGCAATAGTTTATACATAAAGTTTCACTGTTGCCAGTGTTTGGTCATATAAAGGACACTCTGAGCCCTGTGGCGACCATCCAGAGCTCTCTATCTTGTCTGTGTTTTCTCGCACCAAGGCCCCTACTTTCCCTGTATCCCCACGTTCCTACACACACGCAGACACACACACACACACACACACACACACACACACACACACACACCCTTTCCATTTGCACCAGCCATACCCAGGCATTGCAGCTCTCTGACACAATGAGTTGTTTCATACCTTTGTTGTCCTTCTGTTCTGTCTTCCAGGGCCTGGTGAGACCAACACAGCTCCTGGACAGGGTCCACCACCTCCATCACTGTGCCTTGTCCCTGTCTTCCTTGCACTAGTGTGTGTGTGTAATCACAGGTCACCTACTGACTATGTGCATGGAGAGCTCACTTATCTTTGCATCTGTGGGACCCAGAACAAAAGCCATGAAGTATTTTGAAACGTAAGTAATGTTAAATATTCAAGTATCTTTATTGTTCATTATATTTCTCTCCTATTCATTTGTTCACTAATACAATGTCAGATGCTTATTGAACACCTACTGTGTGTCAGGCTATATGCTCAATCCAATTTTCATGGTCTCTTCCCTTAAAACTGTCCTAAACCAGCATCTTAAAGGGTTGTGCTAATAATGTGTGTTCAGGTTTTGGGGTGAGTAGGAGAAAAAAATTACCAGCTTATATTTACACAAGTGATTTATGCTTTTTACAAAGCATTTTAGAATCCTTTGATCAAGATCATGCATGGTCAGGTAAGTAGGGTTTTGCTTATTCCAACTCGGTGACACTGGGAGGCAACATGGTTCTAAAATCTGAGCTATGTGTCCTCTCTGGAGCGAGTATATGTGCTCACCAGCTCTGGATGCCACTTTGAAACAGGGGTGGGTAACAGATGGCATTTGTGCCACTCAAAGCATTGCAGGTGGCACTCGGCCACTTTGCCACATTACTATCACTTTGTACTCTTTTTCTCCCTTTCCCTTCTTTCCCTCTCCTATTTGCTGTCTTTCCTTTCCCTTCCCCTTTCTCTCTTCCAGATGATAGTATTATCCCATTCATAGGTACCCTTAGGTTTTGCTTAGCATCTGACACTTGATTTACTTTCATTCCTAAACTGGATTACACTGAAACTGCAGAATATGAAATGAGGGGAGGGAAGAGACAAAACTGGTCCAGCTTCTGTGTCCCTCAGGATGACTCTATTCCCTGCCCAACACCCTGAGGTGAAGGAGCTGCACCAGCTGCTCAGCCTGGGCCATAAACCAAGAGGGACCCAGGAAAGGGATAGTATGGCATTGTCCAGTTTAAGCTGAAGAACTTCAAAGATGCACTCAGCTCTGTGCAGACAAGGGTCTGGAAACGGAGCCTAGGCTTTCTCCTTAGGGCTTCACATTGTTGCAAAGCCAGGGAACAGGAGCAGAAAGGCAGTGCTTGCCGGGTGCCTGGGTGGCTCAGTCAGTTAAGTGTCTGACTCTTGGTTTCTGCCCAGGTCATGATCTTCAATTTTGTGAGTTCCAGCCCTGTATCCGGCTATGCACTGACAGTGCAGAACCTGCTTGGTATTCTCTCTCTCTCTCCCTCTCTCTCTCTGCCCCTCCCCTACTTGTGCAGTCTCTCTCAAAATCAATCAATCAATCAATAAATAAACTTAAAAATTTTTTAAATAAAGAAAGGCAATGCTTGCTTTCACCCAACACACACAGAAAACCCCTTTCTCCCAGCAGTGGTTTCTCCAAACCCTGCCCAGGAATAGTGAATCTTGACTGACCCTGATTTATTGGAGCAGAAGAGGAAAAGAAACAGCAGGCCCTAAATGTCAAGGTGAGGAGTGTAGCCTGGCAGAACGAGAGCCAAGAGTGTTCTGTGGGGTGGAGCACGTGACTAGGATCCTCAGGCCCAGAGGGACCAGGAGCCAGTTCAAGTGGGAGGTGTCGGGAATGCAAAGTCGGCTGTAGACTCAGCACATTAAAAATGTCAAGAACAAGGCAGAGAATAATGCGAGGGGAAGAGCGCCTTCTGTTTTGTGGGAGGCAGGTTACGAAATGTTAGAAGCGCACGTTTGCTTTCACGTGTCTGCTTGGTTGCAAGTCCAATGTGCTGTCTGCTGAGACCCAGGAGAACTGATGGGGAAGTGGCACCCAGGAACCTGCTCTCATTCCAGGGAGTTCTGGCTCTGCCTTCCTGTGCTCCAGAGATTCTCCTGCTGCTGCGTAAAGAGGAATTTACAGAGCAAGTTGATGCAGGCATGCTCAACGAAAAGTGAGCATTTATGGTGCTACTCACCAGGCCTGAAAGCTAGTAAGGAGTAGCTGACCCTGCACCTGCCCAGAAGTCCATGTGGCTGGCAAAACAAGATAGAATAGGGAAACTCCAGGCTTACTTCAACTTGGCATCATTATTAAAGGCATTGAGGGGTGGGGAGCCTGGGTGGCTCAGTTAGTTGAGTGTCTGACTCCTGGTTTCCGCTAAGGCCGTGATCCTGCAATTGGTAGAATCCAGCCCCACACTGAGCTCTGCACTGACAGTGCAGAGCCTGCTTGGGATCTTGCGCTCTCTCTCTGCCTCTCTCTCTCTCTCTCTCTCTCTCTCTCAAAATAAATGGATAAACTTTAAAAAAAAATAAGGACAGTGAGGTCAGTTCTCTATATTTCTTACCCCTGCAATCCTGATGCAGGGGCCCTCCTGGATATGTAAGAGAAGAGATTCTTCCAGCCTGAAAAACTCTATAATTTATGACTACCATAGTCACAGTCTTCATGTCCAGTGGCTGAAAAGGAGCAATACCCAACCAGGAAATGCACCCTTGCCACTCTCAGCAGGAACCTGGCTGTGTTGACGGCCCCCACATTTGAGGTGCCCCTGGGAGGAAGGAGCTGGGCCACTGTCTTAGGGCCAACCAACAGAACTTAGTTTCCCCATTGGTAAAACTGGAGTAACAACACCTGCCCCATTCACCTCCAAGAGTTGTAGGCAGACTCAAAGAAGCCCACTCATGTATCTGGAAGCACCTTGAACTGGAAGGGATGCTCATTGCTCAGCTTTGGCCTATTACACTGGTTTTGGGCCCTGAGGCAGCCGTCTAACTAACTGATCTCTCAAAGGGATCTTTCCCTCATCCCTGAGTGCAGTATTCTGCCCTGGGAGGGCTGGATGTCCTTTGGTCTAGAGCACACTAGGCCATTGTTTGCCATAGGTCCAGGCAGACCAAGTCCAAGGCCAGGACACATTCAGGGGACTTCTCAGAACCCCCTCTGGGGATGGGCCGAGCAGGTCTGCTTGCTGCCTGGGTGGTGCCCAGCCCCTCCTATCTCTTCTTTTACCTCTGTGTCAAACAGCAGATTCCTGAATCACTATACAAAGTGGTGGTTGGAGCGATGTAACTTCCCCCAAACATGGCTCGGGACCAGTGACAACACCAGCCACCGTGCTTAGCATGTGTTATTAAAGCCCCTGTGATGTCAACAGAGAAGCACATGTCAGTTGGACCCAATCTATCCAGCTAAGTCAGGGAATGCTTGCCAGTCCCTCAGGATGGGCTGCCCTAAGGGTGAACTTGATGCCCGAGGAGTGGAAAAACTAACCATTCTGGAAGAGGACTGAAGGTTTATCACACAAGCAAACAGTGGGGACAATGCTCGGGTCTGTAACAATGGTAACAATATCCATTGTAGTATTCAGTGTGGGCTCAGCCAAGGTCCTTGGGGAGTAATAGTGTGGGGAGGTGCACTGAGCCCTACACCCAGGCTTCCAAAGAAAAGCTCTTATCGTTACCCACTTGAAAACAATGTAAGCAAAGCAACTCTGCGATGGAAACATGTTGACGGTGAGGGAGAGACTTGAGGGAGACGCTGAGCAGTTCCCAGAATAAATTCCCACGTAAATTCAAAGAATGCTAATGGAGAGAAGCCACTGCTCGCTCTCCTTTAAGCCAAACAATATCTTCCTGCCGGAACAGAGTTGTTCTTGGCAATTGGAAGTAAATGTGAGGAGGGAATCAACACATGATGCCTGAGAAAGGAATCCATAAGAAATCTGAAGGCAGGGACATGGTGAGATATAACAAAGAAAGATGAGTTGGTGGCAGGAACAAAGGTTAACTGTGGTGGTGGCGCATTGGCTCTTAGGATAGGGTTGGTGACGGCATGCACTTGGTAGTAAGGCTGGGGCAGGAAGGCTGCCCTTGCACCTCCATTCTGAGGGCTCAGCGGAGGGTCCCTGTCCAGCCATGGTGACCTCAGGTCGGATGTCCGGAAGCTGAGGCCCTAGCCTCCGCTGCCTCCTTGCACCATTTCTGAACGACACTCCAGGACCGAATCAGTGAGGCCTCACCTTGAGATGCAAAAGGTCAACACAGAAGGTAGTGAAGCCTGGCAGAGAGTACTTCCTTCCCTCCACCTTCAGTTACTGGAACTGCCTCTGGTGGACTTTGGCAAGTTTGACAAATGGCAGGAGAATCTGGAAGAATTTCTTGGCTGGCAAAGGAGAATGGATGGTTGGGCACAGACCTGCTGCTGTAGTTCTTTGTACTAAAATTGTAGATGGCGGGCAGAAAGGGCAGCTTCCTTTCACTTCTTGTCACAGCTAATCCCCTCCTGCCTATGTGCAAGCTCCCCAGGTATTAGCATTTGGGTAAAGATGAAGTTCTCTGTGGTGGAAAGAACAAATCCATCCCAAACCCTATACATTCCAGCTTAGAGGCATCACGGTGTTCGGGTGAATCACCAGGCAGAGACGACTACCCTTGCCCAACTCCGACATCCTTGACTCACAGAGCCACTCATGTACACTAATACCCACTGTTCATGCAGGCACCTTTCTCCCAAGTGGCTGGAAGTGGTTTACAAGCTGCTGGCTCATCCTCAGCATGTCCCCTGCAGGGAGAGCAAAAGGTGGGGAAGGATGAAGGGTAGACATAATCGTCTGCATTTTCTGTGGGGAAACTGAGGCTCCAGCAAGCCCTCGAGTGAAATGTGCAGACGTGTGTGAGTCAGACACTGCCCGTGGAAGAGCAAAAATGAGTGATTCTGAATCCTACGTGGACTGTGTTCTCATACAGCCTTAAAACGGGTGAGCCAAAATGCAGAGTCACTGTATTTTATGTTTATAACCCATTTCCCAGCCCTCATACCATCCGTGACTTCTGCTCCATCTCAGACACTTGTATTAACTTTAGAGGCCTCTTGACCATCCTTTCCTCCTGACCTACCCCCAGCTCTGACAGGTACCCCATTCCTGACATTTACTTCATTCTTGGCCATCACCTGATCCTCAGTATTTCTCCCGTTTCGACTCTCTACCATATCCTTTCCCCTTACCTGTTCCTGATCCATATACCTTAATCCCCCCGGGTGGGAATGGCAATAAGGTAAAGATTGGGCCTGGAGGGAAGTTCACAGACGGGGTATAAAATGTCCATGTTACTCACCACTTGTTTCTGAAAATCAGAACATTTATTGGCTGAAAATGTAGGCCAAATCTAAATATCTTCATGTCAAAATAGCTGTAATAAAGCAGCTCTATTAAAATAGCTGCATTCAGGGGCACCTGGGTGGCTTAGTTGGTTAAGCGTCCAACTCTTGGTTTCAGCTCAGGTCATGATCTCACAGTTTGTGAGTTTGAGCCCCGCGTCGGGCTGTGCACTGTCGGTGTGGAGCCTGCTTGGGATTCTCTCTCTCCCCCTCTTTCTCTGCCCCTCCCCCACTTGCTCTCTCTCTCTGTCTCTCTCTCTCTCAAAATAAATAAACTTAAAAATTAAAAAAAAAAAAAAAGCTGCATCCAAAGGACTGAAAATCTAGATGTCACCTGCTTCTGGCACCTGACTGTGGTCCTCTTTCTTTGTGGCCCTGTCTTCTGTTCTGCTGTATTTTAGTGTGTGGTTATTCAGAAGACGAGTTAGCACCAGGGCAGCTTTATACTGTGTTGTTCCAAGCAAGGACTATGTAGGCCTCCCAGATGAAACCCGTCTAGAAGCCGAACAGGAGGCTAATGGCATGGTCATGTGTGTCTAGCTCCCCATGAGGCAGCCAGGCTGGCATCAGTCCTTTCCCCAACCTCCTTCCTGCCCCCATCCACCCACGAGCTCTTGTTGGGTCAAAAATGCAGTTCTCTGGTGGTGCCAGACAGCCAGATGATGCTGGAAAAAAGAAAGAAAAAGCAAAAGCAGATTTCTAAATTAAGCACAAGTCTCATTTATAAAAATAAATAACCACAGCCTAGCAACATGCTGACAGCTCAGCTTCCCTTCGTGATGTAACCTCTGTGGCTGGAGCCGGGGATGACACAGCCTTCAGAGGGCCCCACACCCTGGCCCCTCCCCATGCAGAGTACTCATCTGGAGAGTGCTGACAGTAGCACTTTGAGGACCCAGCTTCGCATTCAAGGCCAACCAAGGGCCAGGCTCCATAGGGAGCAGAGAAGAGCCAGAGCTTTCCAGAGCTTTCCAAGCTTAACGAGGCTCCTAAACACCTACAAACTCTTGGCAGTAACTAACACACCTGAAGCAAAAGCAGATGAAGTTGTTTGGGCCGTTCTGTTGAAACAGACGCCCCTCCTTGAGACCACGACTTCTCTGTTCACCACTGAACGCCCAGTATCCAGCTTAGCACACGGCACATGCTGGGCCCTCAATAACTGTGACGGAAGACTGGATGGAGGTGGACATGAATGGGTGGGTGCTTCCATCCCATCATCTCTGCCCCTCCAGCTCTGCTCTAAGTGGTGTGAACCCCAGAACATGAAGAGAGGCATAATCTCCCAACTATGACAGGTACCAAAGAGGCAGTGCTCCCTGGGACTTGAGCCAGCAGCTGGGGCGAGCACCTGCAAGGTGATTAAAGGATTTAGTCTTTTACTTCCCCAGGGGCAGGCAGTGTGGTCTTCACACATGGAGAGGGGCACAGGGGGTGGGATGTGCAGTCGGTAGGAATTGTCAGTTCTCCTGCACCTTCTCTCATCGTTTAGGCAGTATCAGCTCCATGGGTGAGGTATGGCTAAACAGAGAAGCTACCGAACAAAACAGTACATGAGTTTCGGGTGTTAGTCCTTTGGGAAACCAAGTGGAGTCCATAATGCCCTTGGAGTCTCAATGGGCCAAACGCATCAGAAATGGAGACAGTACAGAAGATTATATCCCATCTCCGACCCTCTCAAGTAATGAAATTATTAGGTGAGGCCAGGGTGATTCTGACAGTCCCCAGAACACTGAATATTAAGTTATCTTCTGAATCCCATGAGGATCCTGGTGAGGTTGGAAGGGACAGCCTTGGCTCCTGGGAACAGTGTTTCTGGTGATGTTTCACAGACTCCCTAGTGACCAGAGAGTGGTTGAAGACAGCATGCCAGAGTCATAAGTCACCATCTCAGAGCAGGGGCCCTAGGTTAAAAAGATCAGAGAAATTAGCCCACATTTCAGAAATCTGTCTTCAGACACCCATGTCTGGTCTGGCCAGAAGCAGTAAAACCACATCTGTGTCACTAAGAAGAAGGTTCTTAATTAAATTCAGATGTACAAGAATATATTACCAGTCTATTTTCAGAATAATAATCTATAATGGACAAAAAAAATCTAAACAGCAGCATAAGTGGTATAATAGCATTGGGCTATTAGCACACAACAAAAAAGCAGGACGCCTCACAGGCTCAGATCATTTCAATCCCACAGCCTTCCGGAGCATCACAGCTGTGGCACTCAGACATTTAGGAAGAGGGACCCCAGCAGTGACCTGATTAGGGGTGTGACCACAGGGACACAGCCCCAGCATATAGAGGGTAAGCATGTGGACTGGTCAGGGTACCCTCAAATCTACAGTGACATCTCTTTGGTGACTCTAAGAGTGATCCTCTCCAGAGCAGACCAACTGTGGCCTTCACAACCACAGTCCTGGGCTCTAGCCTGGGGAGGGCACAGTGTGTCCCATGGGTTCCTAACGCTCTTGCCCAGGGCTCCCACTTGTGAAATGGCTGCATAGTGATAACATGCCATTTACCCCATTCTCTATAGGTGTTACAAAGATTTGTGAGAACGGAATCCAAAAGTCAGCTTTGTGACCTTAACTACTTGGAAACTCAGTTTCCTCATCTGTAAAATGGGGAGAATAGAAACTCTGCCATCTGCCTCCCAGGATTGTGTGGGGATCAAATGGTATACTGTTCTGTTCAAATACTTCTCAGTCTGCAAGCTCTCGTTCTGTGTGGTGATATTGTCTAAATTGTAAAGGTATACAATGAGAAGTTTGTTTCTGATGTGGGTAATGAGACTTCCTTCATCAAAAAGTTTCAGGGTGCTGCCTGGTTTTCAGTGTGTTGGGGCTTGGTCCATTCTAGGCATATTTCTTCTCTCTTTTTTTTTTTGTTTTTTGTTTTTGTGGAGACCCTTGGCCTCTTCCCTTGGCTTCACATACAAAAGACTTCTAACATTTGTGTGTGTGTGTGTGTGTGTGTGTGTGTGTGTGTGTGTAGCTGTTTCTCTCCCCTTACAATCCCTGAAAAAGTGCTAGGATTCTAGAATGCATGTGAAACTTTGAGGGGCAACTTGGTCTACCCCTTCACTCTGCAAATAAAGGCCCAGGGCACAGACACTTCCACACTTATGGCAGTCATACAGTCATACTCATGCATGAAACTCATGGAGTTTCACTCGCCCTGTTCCTGGCTTCTCTTACAGCCTGGTGATGCCTGACCTTCACTGGGTCTTTGAGGCCACGGCTCACATTCAGGTCCTCCCTGCCTTCATAATAGCCACATTTCCCCCAATTTTGAGTGGGTAACTATGACTTAAGTTAGGTTGTTATTTAGGATATGGGGGAGGGCTCACTGAGTGACAGTTTCTCTACCATCTGTTTACCTTCCTCTCCAGCAGATGAACTTACATCAATATTTTTACTAAAAATTGAGGTTATTTTGTGTGAAACTCTCCCCTGGTTTTCTTCATACTTACCTGTCCATATGAAGAAGGGTCTTTTATTTTGTCTGTGACAACAACTTTACATGTTTGCTAGGCATAGGGTGACTAATTATCCTGGTTAACCCAAGACTGAGGAGGGAGTGCATGGGACTTTCAGTTCTAAAAATGTCTCAGGCAGACCAAAACAAGTTGATTTCCTCAGTAGACCACATACCCTGTCCCATTTCCAAACTCAAATTATTGAGTGAATTGATACCAAATAATACCACATTGCTATGTGAGATTGGAAGCCACGAAGAAAACTGGAATGGATGGATGAATGAATGAATGAATGAATGAAATTATTTGTTTTTAATAAAAACATCCATGAATGGGGGAGAGAGAGAACCAGGAGGAGAATATCCTACTATCCAGGTGAACAGAAGAAGACAAAATTTCCATTAAAGGATTCATGTAAAAATGTAGATCCCATTCATCAAGAAGAAAAAAGCTTGATGGTAAATCAGGGCAATTCATATTACATAAGAAATAGACCGCAATAGTGCCTCCCAATTGTGTTAACTTCATGGTGCACATTTTTAAAAATTGTAATGTCTGCAGCATGGAGTCCACTGAAAGGAGGAGCTACTTATGGCCAGGTGACCAACGAGGGACTTCAGGACCACAGAAACTCTGAGCCGGCTGAAAGCTGAAAGGGTCAGTATCTCAGCTCACTTGTAACCCACTGACCTCTTTGAACCATAGGACTACAGCACTTTGGCCTAAACACATACGTCTAGACTCTGCTCCATTACAAATCCGAAATCCACTTCTGGGTTTCTGGTGAAACTAGTAAAGCCTAGTCAGTCAAACTCCCTCTGTTGACCCAATATTTCAAAGCTTCCTTAACAGGCATTTACTGCAATGGGACTAGTGTGGGTTCCTGTTTACATTTCTACTTCTTTCATCTAGGTTTATCCCATATGTACACAGAGTTACAGGTTGAGCAATGACCCAATGACTGGCAAGAAGGAAGTGATCCTAGATTACATTCAGCCTGCATTCGGTTGCTGACCTGAAATAAGTGTAACAGAAACATTAAAAAAAAATAAAGATATTGCCAACAAGTTAAATTTAAATATTCAGATATTTCTTATTAATGGATCCAAACCAACTGGCTTCCTTGAAAAATGGGAAGACCTGACAACACAGAGCCCAGTTCCCCCCATGAGACTAAGGGCCCAAGTACAGTGCACAGGGGTGCTGGCTTCCAGGATTCAGATCCCATCCCTGCTACTTCTAGGTAACTGTATTCGTGAATTTAACTCTCAAAATCTCAGTTTCTCATTTCTAAAGACAATATTCAACTGATAGTATTTATTTTTGTGTACAGAAAAATCCTCAAAACAGTGGCTAACATATAATAATCGTTCAGTAAATGCCAATGATTCCCCCACCTCACGTCCCTTACATAGGTAGCTTTGCTATTTTTCCTGGCCCCGTGAGCATAACTCTTAGCCTGGATAGTTCAACCAAATGAGTTTGGCAACCGTGGTGCCTCAGGTCACTAGGTAATAATAACTCAAGTCTACATCCTTTCTGGGTTGATTGGCCCCATCCCCAGCCTGACACATACCCCTTCTTCCTCTCTGAGCTTTCTCCCACATTCCGCTGGGGCCCATAATGAAACCTGACAGTAGGGCAAAGGACACACAGCCATGCTGAGTCTTCAGACTTCCTAATTAGAGGTTTCTGGATAGAAGAAACATGGTTCTCCCAGTTGCTTCAAGGTGTCTCACTCACTTTCTAATATCACGTCTTTCCTAGCCATTTTGCCCCCTAGGTACCCCCAACACATATAAAGAGAAAATCTTTTGAGTAATTCAGTTAGCAAGTCGGTCAACAAGAAGACATGAATCCACAGGAAAATGCGGGGGTGCTTTCCTCACAGAAAGTTGTTTTTAATAAACCAATTTCTGCTGCTAAGCAACTTTGATGAAGCTAAAGAGAATCCTTGATTGTCTACAGTGGATTAGGTAGATGTTCTTATGAGTCAGAAGAAGGTACCAGAGAAAGTTTAACTCAGGCTGGGATGAGTGTAAAATATTTTGTAAGAAGCAAAATAGGAGTGGCATACACAGGTCGTGATGTCTAAGGGCTGTAGTTATTTTACTCACACTTTGGGGTGTCACGCTTGTTTGGGGAGTTCACTGCAAAGAGCTGGATTGTTCATTCATAGCTGAGTGGATGGAGTAATGGTGTGAGAGACAGTCTCCCTGGTTCTCTCAAGAAGACTAATAATTAAAGTTGTGGTTAGATCTTACACCAGACTAAGGGAGGTCCAGTGGAACTCCCTGGAAGTGAGAAAGAGGCTTTGAGGCAGATTCGATGTTGCAACTGTCAAGTCCCACAACATAGTCACTATGCTAAGGAGATGAGGTGAACTATGAGCCAGCCAGTAAGAACAGCTGGAGAGTGGTACCATTTCCGATTGCTCCAGTCTCCTGGCTCCATTTGGAGAGGTAAGGCAGGGGCAAAGTCAGCGCCACAGTTCCTTTTGCAAAATGTAACACACTGGGTGTCTACACTTCCCATTGCTGAAAACATGGAAAATCCTCTGGTGTAATTTCCTAAGCCTCTAAATATATATTTCCCCTAAGAACTAGATGTGGCTATTTCAACAAAGCCAATCAGTTAACATAAAGAACAACATTTGGAAGGAGGAATGTTTGTAGTGGGGAAGGGGGATTTCTTAGAAAATTCAATGACTTCTTTTAAAAAAAAGAAAAGAAAAAAAGAAAACTCAGTGACTTCTTTATAAATCTTTTAGGCATCTTTCTGATACTGAAAGAGTCTAATTAAAAATGTCTAGGGGCGCCTGGATGGCTTAATCGGTTAGGCGTTTGACTCTTGATCCCAGCTCAGGTCATGATCTCCCAGTTCCTGAGTTCAAACCCCACATCGGGCTCTGCGCTGATGGCACAAAGTGTGCTTGGGATTCTGTCTCTTTGTCTCTCTGTCCCTCCCCCACTTGTGTGCTTTTTTTCAAAATAAATAAACTAAAAAAATGCCTAAATAAACTATAAGCTTAATAATTATAAGTTGAATATACAACTGCAAGAAGTGTTAAGAACTGCTATTGTGACTACTTTTTGATCATCTTTGACTCTTGGTTCTTTCTCCTTTGCTGCTGATCTCTAACAACATCAACAAGACCCAGGGCTTCTCATACTATATCTCTGTCCCTTCCTACTGCTTCACCTCCCTCCAGGCCGCTCTTTCCTCACACCTGAACTATGGAATAGCCTCTCAAACAGAGGTGAGAAAAATTGGGAGGCTTAAAGAGATAACCACCTTCTGAACTCCGCCATACTCTCCTTCCTGCTGAAGGAGATAAAACAAACTCATGGCACCAAGCTGGGCCATATAATTCTGAGTTAGTGCCAGTCTCATTGGTCAGGAAGCCATTTACCTTCACTTTGCTTCAAGGTTTCCATCTGTAAAAGCAAAGGATATGACTTGCTCCCTACTCAATATTCAGGACTATGCTGGAAAGATTCATGAACAAAGGTTTGGAGAGCTCCCGGAAGGAGTGGGGAAATCTGATCACCATGTGTGTTCAAGGAAAAAATGGAAACAGCCCTTCTCTGGGAAAATGAAAGAAGTCACCTCCAATCTGATGACAACTGTGTGCCATGAGGTTCAGCAGAGAGAAGGTGCCATGAACGCCAGTGGAAGTTGCCAGAAAGTAATGGAGATAAGAAGAGTGAAGCAGACACCAGGATCCATTAGCTGGCCAGCTCTCTTGGGAAGCTGAGCACACTGTCAAGGACAGCCAAACATTCAAGAGACTTTTCCCACATAATCCCTGCTTTGGATGTCTTGTATATCTTGATCAGTTTGTTGGGTACATGGGTGAGTTCATCAAACTGCACACCTATGTAAATTTTATCTTAATTTAAAATCTATCTATCTAATTCCACACAAATAAATGAGTTCCCTGCCCATCAACAGCTATACTCCAATTACCGATTTTTTAATAGTCCTCATATTTATATTTAACAAGATTAATGTATGCAAATATGAATATTCATGTATATCATAATCTACAGATTAAAATTGGCTGTCATTCTCTAGTAACTTATCTCTGAACATTTATAATGCACTGATAACCTTTCAAATGTCAGATATCTTTGGAATTATCAGAAATAAAATTAAACTGTGAGCAGCACACTTTTAGTGTTAAATATTGTTTTATTGTTTTCTAATTCATTAAAAATTGGTAAAGCATGTATGGAAATGTAACAACTCTATCAGAATACTGGTTTGCCCAGGGGTGCCTGGGTGTCTCAGTCGGTTAAGCGTCCAACTTCGGCTCAGGTCGTGATTTCCTGGTTTGTGAGTTCAAGCCCTGCATGGGGCTCTGTGCTGACAGCATGGAGCCTGGAGCCTGTTTCAGATTCAGTGTCTCCCTCTCCTCTGCCCCTTCCCTGCTCTCTCTCTCTCTCTCCCACCCCTTCTCAAGAATAAATAAACATTAAAAAAAATTTAAAAAAGAATATCGGTTTGCCTAAATCATCCTATACTCTTACTAAGCCTAGTAATAAAGTTTGCCATATATATGATTTAGTCATGGAGAAAAAATATATAACAACACTTATAACTGAATCCATGAATTAGTTGTTGTTTGGTTTGCAGTTCTAACACAAAAGATAAATATTGCCTAAGGTTCATGTGTGATTTTCCTGAGAACAACCAATTTCTGAAAGGAGTCTGAAGCTGGGTCCTTATTAAAGAAAGATCACACTTTTGTAAATCATACATACTTGTGAAATTCGAGTTTGTGTGTTTTCTTTCTAATAGGAAAATCAAATAAACAAAGAAATAACTTATTTGAGAATAAATAATAAATAAACCCCAGCCAATTAATTTGCTAGCTGTTTAATATTCTTGTCAGTATGAGTTCAGGTTTGTTCTTTAAAGGTGGTGAGGTATAATCACCACACCATCTTTCTCCTCATCATTACAGCTTGGGTCATCTAAGACTCTGAGATTTTCATGCTGAAAACTTACCCAGGACTACTCTAGGGAAAGTGTAGACTACGTCTGTGGGAAAGCCCCAGAAATGGGATTGGAAGAAGCTGAGCCCCCTTGCAAGGAAAAAAATGGAAACAGCCCTTTTCTGGGAAAATGAAAGAAGTCACCCCCCTTTGTTGCCTGCAGTGGCAACAAAGACCCTAACTGATCCTCAGGAGGAACTTTGAAGATGGAAAGAGACTTTTCTAAAGACCCTTTTGGGGTAAAGGGGACCAGAATTTGTATTCCCACATCAGCTTATCATTGAATGTGGGCTGCCCCAGAAAAGTGTCATGACCTTGAGCAAGAAAGCATCCTTTGGCATAGGGAGCCATTGGTAGCCAGGAGAATAAATGCCTCAGATGTGAAGGGGAATCTGATGTTGCACCACAACATCCACTACAATTCTCATGATATGAGTCTACTAAATGCCTGGCTATGTGCTAGCTTCTGACTATTGTCCTATTAGGGACAGAAATTTTAATCCCTTTTGTAGTTGGGGAAACTGAGGCTTAGGAAAGCTGAATAATTGGCTCCAAGATCACCCAGCTACTGCTTAGCAGTACAATCAGAGTTCAGACACAGGCCACATGTCTCCAAGGCCTTTGCATTTGACCAAAACTGTCAGGGGGCTGGGGTCCCCTCCCACTGATCCGTTGTGTAGTCTTCACTAAACAATAGTTTTGAATCTCTTCTTAACCTGCATATGGAGACATCTTCCTGAAGCATCCACGGACCATCTAGGTCATCAGAAAGTAAGTAGGAAGGGGCCGCTGGGCCAGAGATAGAGGAATAACTTTCCTATGGATCTGCTTTCCAGGGCTGATAGTGTCTAACCATCAATTTGGAGGTGTCTACAGGGGGCAGTGAACTTGAGTGCCCGTAAGGCCAATGTCAATATCCAAAGAGCTTTTGGGCAGTACTGGTACCTGCAGTCAGATGGATGGGAGGGCCATAGCTCTGGGTTGTCCATCCACCTGGAAGCAAGCCTCCAGGCAGTAGACAGGGGCAAGGAATATAGCAAGAGGAGGATGTTAAGGGTCCCAGCTGACAGGTGCCCATAGGGGAGAGTCTAGTCAGGCTGGACTAATAAACATTAATCCTGGCTTAAAAGGCCAAGATGACCTTTACTTGCTGACATATTTTTCCCACTACATTTATTACTGCTCCTGCTCCTGCTCTGCCCCCAGCTATATTAAGCTGCTTTCCCTTTCTACAACATTTACCATGTGCTTTCTCAGCTTCAGGCTTCTGCCTGCAAGACCTTTCTCTCTGGCTCCCTTCTTTATCTGGCTAACTCCCACTAATCCCTTAGGATTCTTCCAGGAAGCCTTCCTTGACCTTTCAAGACTAGGTTAGGTGACCCTCCTGTGTTAAGCCAAAGCAGCATGTGTTAGGAGGATTATATAATGACTGGCACATAATAAGCATTCTAAAAAGAGTGGCTGTTAATATTATTCTTCCTTGATGGTACCTATCACTCTGAATTGGAGACTATACATGCGTTGCCTGAGATTAAGCCTTTACTCTGTCTCCAGCCCGAGATTAAGCTTTTACTCCAGCACCTAATAATATTTGTTGAAACAATAAAAAACCTCAGTTACACAACTGGGTAAACACAGACAGGAGAGTATGCAGGAGGGAATGGGGAAGGGTGGGTAGGGCTCTCTTGCAACCTTCCAGATATTGTCCCACAAAACCAATGCCAGTCTCTCCCCAGAGGTGGGTCTGAGCTTCTATCTATTTTGGCTATTCTGCTCAAGATTGTGAGCAATAGGGAGGAATCAGGCCTCTTGGCTGAAGACCTCAGAGCCTATAACTGGTCATGTGGGCAGAACCGCTGTTCACAAAGTGATTTCACCTCTCTTTTTTTTAAAAGGCAGTGCAGCTTATGGAATAAACATGGGATTTTGGGTCAGACACACATGGATTCCAATCCAACCCCCCCCCCTTTTTTTTAACTTAGAACTGTGGGATAACTTTAAGAATCTTTGGGACAAAGATTTGAATCCCAGCTGGATATGAATCCCATCTCCTTCACTTCCTTGCTGTGGGACATTAGACATGCTATATAACCTCTCTGTGCCTTAGTTTTCTCATCTGTAAAATGGAAATAATTCTTCTTTCACAGGTTATTATGAGGATTGAATTAGTTAATCATTGTAAAGCTCTTAGAACAGGGCTTGGCATATTGTAAACACTGTGTCAAGGTTTATCATTCTAAGCCTCAATTTTCTCATTGGAAAAGTGGATATATGTAGAACAGTTAGTTCAGTGCCTAACATAAGGCATTATCTCAGTAATTATTATTATTATTATTATTATTATTATTTCTATTACTATTACTTCTATAAGTGGAAGATACTTTCTTAGGGTGAACTTCATTGCATAACAGAAACGTTTTCCAATGGATGCTTTTGGTCTCTGTTGATGATTTGGGGAGAAAAAGAGCTGTTTCTGTGTGGTTTTGAACCAGTCTCTTCCCTTGTGCCTTGCTTGTCTCACTAGTCTTCTGAAAGCCTCCTTTATGGACCCAAACACTCCAATGCATACTTCTTTTTCTGATCTATAAGCAAAGGAGGAGTGTATTAATTTTCTTGGACAACCATAACAAAGTACAGTAAACCTGTTGGCTTAACACAGCAGAAATTCATATTCTCACAGCTCTGGAGTCAGAAGTCTGAAATCACAGTATCAAGAGGGCCACACTCCCTCTGAAAGCTCTATGGGAGAATCTTTCCTTGCCTCTTCCAGTGTCTTCTGACTCCAAGCATTCCTTGGCTTGTGGCAGCAAAAATCCAATCTCTGCTTTCGTTTTCACATGACCTTCTCCCTCTGTACGCCTCTGTCCCAAATCTCCTTCTGCCTCTCCCCACTAAGGACATCTGTCATTAGATTTAGGATTCACCTTAAATTCTGTAATTTTTTTTCCTGATATCCTTAATTATATCTGTGTCTGCAAAGACACTTTTTTCCAAATAGCTTTGCTTTCATAGGTACCAGGGGTTAGTGCATAGACATGTCTTTTGGGCCCAACTGGTCAACCCACTGTAAGGGGTAACGGGGTTCTAACTGGGTCTAAATAGAACCCATCCCTGTTCCTTTTCCTTGTACACTTGTTCCAGTCTCATCCATACCTCTTTAATGGTCCCTCACAGCCAGAGGGACCTAGCAACAAATTCACTCCTTCCTGGCCTCTACTCTGGCCCACATCTGCACCTGTTTCCTGCCTCAGGATTCACTGTGAGCAGCACACGGACACTTGAGCCCATGAAGGCTTATTCTGCTCTGCCCACTCAGTTGCCTTGCAGACAGCAAGGAGAACCAGATGTCACACTGGGACCTTGCAGTGCCAGTTTGCCCCACCTGGCTCTTCACCAGGGTCATTTTGGCCACACATCAGGTTTCATAGATGAGCCCAAAGCAGGAGGCCCTGGTGAGCTGGAACAAGTAGAGGCAGTGGATCTGGGTCAGATCAGGAATTATGTTTGCACTTGGACCTGGAAAATAGGCTCAGAGAAAGAATCTGGGTCAGAAGCTTGGCAGACTGGCAGGAAATACGAGGCCTGATACACAAATTAAAATAGAGACTAGTTTTTATCCACACAGGCCATTTCTTAGTCTCCAAAGTCTTCTTGGGGTGGGCCTGTGATATGTGGTATATGCTGTATTATAAGGACCAACTAAATTTAGCATATATTCATGGAGCATTTGCTACATGCTAGGATCTTGGAAAACAGAGAGAGGTAAGACATAATCTTTGTGTCTTCAAGTTCATTAAAGAATAGGAGGGGACACATACGCATAAAGAATTGTCATAAAATGTGATAATTCTATGTGCACAATGTTATAAGAAGTCCAAGGAGAGAGTAACTCATTCTGCCTGAGTTAGGGAATGCATCACGATGGGGGCACAGAGGAGGTCACATTTGAGTGGGAGTCACATTGTAAGGAGAATCTGGGAAGAGCAGGAAGTGTACTGTCCATCCAGCTGATCAAGTGAGAGCCTCTTCTCCTCCTTCTATTTGCTGGCCTCATCCAAAACCTGGACCTTGCATGAAAAGAACCACTTTTTTTGATTAACAATCTGGAGACAGATATTAAACTTGTCCTGCAGATAGGCTATGGCCCAGGGAAACAACCAACTAAAAAGCCTCTGGTTTTGAGGAAGTGTTTTGGTGGGTACTGGCTCAAACAGTAGAGACCCCATAGCCACCACTGATGCTATCCAGATAGTAGTAAACTTTAGAGCCTCAGCATGTTATAATCATGTATCACCACTGAGATTATCATGTGGCCTATTTGGATATTTTTCTTCTTAAAAATGCTTTCTAGGAGCACTCGGATGGCTCAGTTGGTTAAGGGTTGACTTCCGCTCAGGTCATGATCTCACGGTTCACGGATTCGAGCCCCACATCAGGCTCTGTGCTGACAGCTCAGAGTCTGGAGCTTGCTTTGGATTCCGTGTCTTCTTCTCTCTCTGCTCCTCCCCCACTTGCGCACGCTCTCTCTCTCTCTCTCTCTCTCAAAAATAAACATTACAAAAATTTTTAATGCTTTCTATGTATTTTACATATAACATTGATGTCTCTAAAACCCAAGAGGCATTTATGATCTCAGTCTCTAATAAAAGGTAAGAAGGCTATTGCTCAATGCTCCCTGTTCCATATATTTTCAGTATTCAATGGATATCTCTTTGAACTTTCTTGGATGTGTCTTGCAACCAACATCTTTGTAATTAGTAGTAATATTTCTAAATTAGTAAATGGGGCCTCAATTTTATCTTTTTTAATTAATTTTATCTAATGGGATATTAATTTTATCTAATTATTATTGGGTCACATTAATAACCTAACTGGGTAAGTAAGTTCAAATGTATAGCAATATTAAAACAAACATGGATATATTATTCAGCATTTTATACATGCACACACACACACACACACACACACACACATATATGTATGGGGGTATATCCATCATTGAATATATATTTTATTGATATATTGAATTGAACATATTGAATATATATATTTTATATATGTATGTACAAATCTATATCAGCACTGCATATAAAATTCAAATAAATTTTAGAATCAAAACAATAGACTTCAAAAAACATGAAAGAAGCCAGACATAAAAGGCTACATATCATGTGAATCCATTTATATGACATTCTGAAAAAGGCAAAATTATAGGGTTAAAATTCATATCAGTGGTTTCCAGGGACTGGGAGTGAAGAAAGGAAATTACAGAGGAACATGAGGAAATTTGAGATGACGGAAATGTTCTATATCTTGATTGTGATGGTGGTTACATGATTGTATATACTTGTAAAAATTTAACCAACTGTACAGTTTAAAAGGATTAATTTTACTTTATGTAAATTAGATCTCAATAAACCTGACTTTACAAAGAGTCAGGTTACTTTGGACTCCCTTTCCAGGCTAATTCACTGCTGCATCCATTCTTTCTTATCTGATTTTAGAAATACCTGGTGAGAAGAATTTGAGAATTACCCAACTAATGTCTCTTCTCTCTAAAGAAGGGGGTTTGAGTACGATTTGAGTGATATGGACTGCCAAACCTTGACCAATTTAAACTTGAGCAAGCATTTCAGGAGTAGGAGATACAAGGTGCCTTCAGATATATATAAAATACCAACAGAATTACACACAATATTTTAGAGATACATAATTATTTATCCCAGATTTCCCAAACTTCTTTATTTGTGAAAATGCTCACCTGCTGCTGTATACCAGTAAGGCATTTGTATCAGTTTCCTGTGGTACAAAACACCATGGACTGGGTGGCTAAAACAACAGCAATTCATTTTCTCATAGTTGTAGAGGCTAGAAGTCCAAGATCAAGGCGCCAGCAGAGTTGGTTTCTTTGAGGCCTCTTCCCTCAGCATGGAGATGTCCATCTTTCCTCTTGTGTCTTCCAATTGTCTTCCTTTTGTGTGTGTCTGTCTTAACCACCTCTTTTATAAGGGTACAGTTGTATTAGATGGAGGCCCATCTAAATGATGTCATTTTGACATCATTACCTCTTTAAAGACCCTATCCCCAAATGCAGTTACCTTCTTAGGGGTTAGGACCTCAACATATGAATATAGGGGATCCATTTCAGCTCATGGTAGCACGTTTCCCACGCCTTACTTCCTTTACCATATGTTCTTCTTTTACAATCCTAGCCATCCCTCTGGCCATACGATTTCTCCCAAGATGTAACTTGCTCTCTCTTTTTTTCTACTTGGTTACTTCCATGCTCTGGTCAAACATTTGCAAGAGATGGAAGGCAACTCAAGCATTAAAATACCCTAGGGATGCCATGACGCTGTCTGCAGACCCAGATGGAAACGTGTATCATTGAATGTTTTTGTTTGTTTGGGTTTATACCCTACAAATTCTCTCCTCAAAAGGTTATGTGGAGCTGCTTTGAACTCTTAAACGATGTCAGGAATGTATCAGCCATGTCAGAAAGTACTTCCCACGGTGCACATAGCCTTATAATTGCTGCTACCGCACATGTAAGTGGTGAGAAATGGTTGAAGAGCAAATCAGCAGCAAGAAAACAATTGTCCAGTTTTTAACTCCAGCTTCTGCAGCTAGCATGGATAATAAATGGTCACACAAAAGTCAGATCCTGAAGTAACTTATTTCTGAGCAGTGTAATCATCGCAAGCTGAAAATATTTCTCTTCCCACTGAAAGGCAGGGAGACTTTATTGAACTTCTGGCAGAAGGAGCATCTGCTGGCTCAGCTTCCTCTACCACAAGACGGTATTCCCAGGCAGATCTTGGAGAATTGGAAGCAAGTCTCTCCTTCAGTATTTGCACAGTCTCATAGAGCAGAAAATGGAAATATAAATAACTCAGACTGTACGTCTAAAAGCAGTTGATGCAGACTCTGTACTTTTAGGTTCCACTTTTGAGCAAACAAAAGGCTGAGAACTCTTTAAAATTAATACTAGGACTAAGAAGTGATGCAGCTGGCAAGGTTTCATGTGAGGTATGGGTGGGGATCGGTGAATGATACAAATCAGGATGGTAAAAACCAAGAGGACCTAGATAGGAAGGCAGGCAGAAACATCTGAGATTGCAACACCACACTCCATAAGGAAGGGAACAAAACAGTAACCATGGTACAGCTACCCTCTATTGAGCAAGGCCTGCACTAGATTCTCTACCTATTATGGGCCCAATCCTCAAACTGCACTGCCGTTTGCCTCTTATCACCCCCTAGTTTGCCGATGAGGACAGTGAAGCCTTGTAACATGTAGTACACCACAGAAGTAGAGCCCAGGTATCAAATCTTTTTTATGCCCAAGCCCATTTTCTTCTTCAGCCATGATAATGGCTATTTACTCATTCATAGCTTATTGTATTGAGTAAATGGAATAATTTGAGGAAACTGAAAAATTTATTTCTTCATAGTTCATCGTATTGAATACATAGAATAAACTTTGAGAAAACTGAACACTTAATTTCTAAGTGTGGTTTTATTTCTGCTCAAGTGATTTTTTTCAATTGTCTTTATAAAGTTCAAAAAAACAACATCACAGCAGATTCTGCTAAGAGGTTGATGCTTCAAACAAGGGAACACAGTTGATTTTTGTGTTCCAAGGTTCTGATGTCCAGAGCATACCAACTTTATTAAAGAGTGTAGCCCCCTATTGAAAGGGGTGCGATTCACCCCTCTCCACTCAATTCACAGCAGTTGGGGAAGTGTGATCTCTCCAGGGATGGGGTTGCTGTCCAATGGGAGACAGGACAGACAGGGTTTCTGAACAAGAAGTGCACAGATAGATTTGATTACAATATGCCCAAAGTGAGTAGGGGATTGCTGTAATGCTTGGTGCAAATTGGAAAGGTTGTAGGGACAACTGGGAAGAGTTCAGGAGGGAAAAACCTGATGAAGGAAAGTGAGTAGAAGAGAAGAAGGAGCACCGAGTGATGGCAGTTGTGGTAGTTTGAAGTGCTGTTTGGCCTAGCACTTACCCAAACATGGTTGGATTAGTAACAAAGCTTTTGATCCCTGGGTTGGATTCTGAAACTTCTAGCTAGATCTGCCCTGACTCTGGTGCCTTGGCTTCTGAGTTCCCACAGCCTGTGACTCAGGCCTGGTGTTTTCTTGGGTGGGGAGGGGATAGGACAAATGACTAGATCAGTAGGAAAAAGAAGGATGACTGGCTACCATTATACCTGCAACCTCGAAGGAGGCCCTGCTTCTGCTCTGACTCATGCAGTTGCTGTCATAGTGTCTCTGACTCAACCAGCCTAGAAACCCAAGAATCAACTTTGACACCTCTGACTCCCACAGGCATTATATCTGGTCTCCAACACCTAAGGATTTTATCCCAGATTATTATTAGAACCCATTCCCCTACTCCATCCTACTGCCAGTGCTTTGGGCCAGGCCCTGATCCTCCTTCATTTGGACCTAGTGCCTCCTAACTGGTCTTCCTGCCACTAGTCTACCCATTACAGTCCAGTGTCTAAACCACCACCTATGTGATCTTTCTGAGAAAGAAATGATTCCTCTGCTGTCCGTTGCCAGAGTAGTGGTTCTCAACTGGATGCTGCCTTAAAGTCCAAGAAACCAGGAGAGAAATTGCACATTTATGCTATGTGGCAGAGACCGTTAATGATGAACAAATATTCTGCGTGCACCCCCATGTGTTCTACCCTCTCCTGGGGTTAGGTTGTAGCATGTGACTAGTTTTGTCTAATGGACTGTGAACAAAAGTGAAAATGTGACTTCCAGGCTGAGATAGGGTACCTCCTCCATGTCCAGGAACCTTGGAAGAAGTGTTCTCAGTGGCTTTCTACAGCATGGAGGAGGGCTTCCCAATCCACAATGGACCTCACTTGAGCAAGAGTAAACCTACATACATTAAACCACTAAGATTTGGGAGTTTGTCTGATACAGCAGCTGAAGTTGTATATCTGACCAATACACCCCATGATATGGCTCATCAGTGTGGCTTTTCTCTCGAATGATGTTTTATCAACTCAATTTGGTAACACACTGTGTCTCATACTTACCCATGACTCTGATTGGATGTCATGGAGGTTGGATGACCATTTAAAAATGGGAAACAAATTAGTTCCTTCTTAATAAATGTAATATTTGGGAAGATTAAAAAGAAATCTATGAAGACACGATCAATTAGGAAGAAAGTGTAAAGAGGCAGTCCTTAAGAGTGAATATTGGGGACCACTGGGCTACAGGATAAAGTCCAAACATGAAGCTCATGTCAAAGCAGAGAGGACACAAAAGCCTTCCTGGCTTTTTTAGTAATGACTTCTTGTGCCTGTGTTTCAGTCAACCTGGACCTCAATTCATTCCCCGATCACACTTTGCCTTTCATGTGACCTTGCTAATCCTTCATCCTCAGCCTGTCCAACTCCTCCTCATCCTTCAAGACCCAGCTGAAATGTCACCTTCTTCACTGAACTCCCATGTCCCTCAGCCATGATCTCAATCATAGCACCTCTTTCATAATATTGGAGTTTTTTCTCAATCAGATCTGACTCTTCATTAAAATGCAAACTTCTTTGCACAGGTAGTGATGTAGTGATTCCTTTTTTCATCTCTATGCCCCAGAATCCTAGAATAATGCCTGGCACGCAGGAGGTATTCACCAGCTTCTTTGGGAAGAAGTGCCTTCTAGGCACCCCAGGTGGTGATTGATAAACTATTTATGTAAGTGGCCCCCTTGCTGTTCCTTAAGCATGTCAAAATTGTTCTCTCCTAAGAGACTTCACATTCGCACCCACCTCTGCCTGGAACCTCTTCTCCCAGACCCCACAGAGCTCTCTCCCTCTCATCAGTCAGGACAGACACCTCTTTCTTAAAGAGGAGCTTTCCCTCGTCACTCTGCCCCTCTCTCTCCTTACTCTGCTTTATTTCTTCATGGTATTCACCATCTGGCACATTATATTTTATATTTCTTGTTTGTTTGTTTACTATTTATCTCTCCCAGGAGACTATAAGTTTTGTGAGGCCAAGGGCTTTGTTTGTTCATTGTACAAGACTAGTCCCTGAAACCTCATGGGTACTCAAAACTCTCAGAATGAATAAATAATAAAAGTTATCATACTTTAAGAAATCAAATCTGAAACCTAGCCTTACATTCTCAAGTGCTGTCTTTGTGAAGCCATAAAATTCGAGAGTGAGAAAGGAATTTAGTAGGTTTGCTTTAGCCCAGTATTTCCATTCAACTGAAGCAGAGACTTCAGGAGAGTTGCTCACAGAGTTGAAGCTAGACCCCTTGTCCAACCCCTGGGTTTTGACCCTAGTGCAGTGCCTTACATGTGGTGAACATTTAGTTAGTCAATGAGAGTTAAGTCAAATTAAAAGGGGAAAAGCCTGAAAAAAGTTTGTTGTCTATGTGGTATACCTTTCTGCCTCAAAATAAATTGAACATCAGAGGATATAGACCTCTAAGAGAGTTGCTTGAGAAGGCAGAATTGTGGCAGGTGGGGACCCAGGCTCTCACCCAGGACATGATGGGTAGAGTCAAACCAGTTAACCACACAACTACCTGACCCTACAGAATGGAAGCCCCCCAAAATCAGCAGACATGGCTAGCTTTGTTTGCTGGTCACCAAGAGCTGTTAAGGGCCATTAGAGAAAAGAATCTCTCTTTTGACCCATAGGCCAGACGACTGCCAAGGAAAAATGAGAAATACAGTGTCAGTTCGGTATGATAGTAGTGATGGAGATGCCCAGAAACTAAAGCTCATTCTCTCCTCAGCTACTTTGCATACTGGGTCAGTCACTGATATTGTGGAGACCTTCACTTGTGAAATAAATCCTACAGTTAGGAATAATCAATGTCTCATCACCAAGCACATATTCAAGGACTATAAGACCTAAATTATATGTGCTAGTGCTGCAAATTGCCAATCAAACAATGCCTTCCATAATGGAAGAACAAACATAATGAAGCCCTAGTTGCTAGAATCTAACAAAACTGGTCATACTATTTCTTCATCTTTCCTCTAGATTGAAAATCATCGCCTTTTCTATATGTTCTATACGCCTTTCAGCCTCTGCCATCAGACAGCCAGAAATACAAAGAGCTTTTTGGCTAAATACCCACTATTAAACAAATGAGGAGATTTCATAGCCTGATGCATGATCCTCTAATATGCACCCCAATACAACCAGTCCCCTCACCTGTAACCATCGCAGAGGACCTCAGTGACCACAGGGTGGTCTGAGCCTGGAGGCTACCTCACAATCCTATACATCCAAAAAGCTTCTGCTAGGCAGTTAGACCTGGCATTTGAAATGAAATGGTTCACTATCCTAGGTTTTAGTTGTATAAAGCCAGGACCTAAATGCATAAGCTGTCCTAAATCTTCTATCTATCTCTGGGTCATGTATTTCTGAATGAAAGATAGTTGCCTGTCTTGCAGGATTTGTATTCCTTCTTCCTTCCCCTCCCTTCCCTCCCCTCCCCCCTTCTCTTCCTTTTTGTCTTTTTTCCCCATACACATACAAGGCATAATACAGAACTCAACCATTTTTTCTCAGTGAACTGAACATTAAATTATAAATTTTCAAGTCCCTCATGATCTGCCATTTCTCACTCCCTCTTTTCCTATTAAACAAAGCCAATCTATGTGTGGCACGGGGCCCTTAACCTGTGTCCTCAATCTACTTGGTTGTGCAAGATGCAATGTTTTGGTGAGTCACTAGGTGGCATCTAATGGAGGCATTTGGAGGACTATCCCAGAAAGCGCATTTTTAGAGCACTCCACAGTTCTCCATGTTGGCTGCCATTGTCTGGTGGGCGTGTTGGAGTTAATCCATTGCCATCTGTCTTTATTTTGCTAACTTACTCAGTCGGACGCCACACAATTGAGTTCTGCAAATGTCGGCTCTCCAGTACAGCAATTACAAAGTCTCTTTCTAAACAATATCACCGCACGGCATTCTTCCTGCCTTACATAGAGCTTGAAGCATTTAGGCTCATTTTGATTTGCTTTGCTTCTAAGGCTCTTCATCTTCAAAGATTAAGAAAAATTAGTCTGAACTCAAAGCCGCAAGAAGGCATGGTTTCTCTTTCCAAACTGAGAACATGCTAGTCGACATGTTCCTATTACACAAAAACCCCATGCAGCATAGCAGAGGACTTGGGCTGTGCTCATACAGCCCACACCAGCACCACTGCCTCCTCCAGGATGCAGACACTCTGAATCCATTGTGTGGTTTTTGAGAAGGTTGTTATTTTAATATTTGAGGGGCTGGTGGGAGGGGTGAGGAGTGAAGCATGTGGTAGTAGGAAGAGAAGCGGAAAGGAAAAAAGGAAAGAGAAGGGAGGGGAGAATGAGCTGGTATCTGAATGACATGTTTCCATTGCTGTTCCAAAGAGGGGTGAGGTAATAATCTCAACAGGCTGGAAATGGTATTTGTTCTTCCATTGCTTGCTTATTCGTTCCTCCATCATGTATGGAAGACTCATTGTCTGTGTGAGGCACCATATGAGATGCCCCAGGTCAGGGTAGGAGCAGCTCACCTAGAGTCACGGCCCTCTTGGAGCTCACATCTTGTATGCAGGCAGAAGTTAATCAAACACAAGGGTGATGGCTATTGTGAATGAGAATGTTTCACAAGCACATGATGGCAGCCCTTACCTCATGTGGGGGTCAGAGGAGGGTCTCTGAGATAGGTGAAGAGGAAGGAGGTTATAGAGTATCGTTCTTTCTGTGCTCCCATATGCTCGCTATTGTGATTTGCAGTTAGCAGATGCTAAATTAGGACCGATCGATTGGGTGACTAAGTAGCAAGTTTTTATTGGACACAGAGTGAGGGAGATCTAGCAGCATGGGAACCGCAGTGAGAACACAGCCCAGCCCCTGAAGAAGAGGCAAGAGGTTCTCTCACACAGCACAGAGTTCCGTTCTCACTGCTCTGTTTGCCTATTTCTTAGCTGGGGCTTGTAAGCTGGGGCTTACAACCTGTTTCCTCCTTAATTACTTGTGTTTGCCCCTATTTCGCCACCAAAATTATATTAAGATCTCCTTTTGCCATTTAAGTCCATTTTGTTCAAAGTTATAAAGTACTGACCAACCAAAAGTGAATTAAACATTAGGGTAGTAGTTTACCCTACTTTTTTGAAGAGAGTTCTTCAGATTTGATTCACTAAGTTTTAGAAAACATGAGGCAAAGAAGAAACAAGGAAAAAGGAAACCTCCTCTGATCATGTTTATTTGCCTCCTTCATTGTATTTCTCTGCTTTCAAGAGTAACTTCCAATTTATTCTACTTTACTTTTCAGCTATAAATAAAGCAAAGGGAGCCTGTGTCCTGACACATTGGCATATGATTTAAGCAAAGGAAGGCCTACTGAACTATAGTTTTTAGGAACTGTAAGTTCCCTGAATTTTGTTATAGGTGCTGGAATAGATAGACATTTTAGTAGTTTAATATGGTCTCATTGCTTACCAGTGCCTTTATAAATGACCCAGTGTCATAGGACTTTATCTTGATAACCCTATTTATTTGTCATTCAATATTTGAGGTCTGAGTCATTTAAGGTCATCTCCTGGGAGAATTGTACCAATAGGTAATTTGAAGACCAACCTCAGCAACAATAATACGAGAAGGCTTTGTTTTGCTTTATTTCGGTTACCAGATTCCTGGAGGGGGTGAAATTCTTCTGCATGGACGTGGTAACCATAAGAAGTTCAGGTGGGTGAGGCTGTCCTGGGAGAGTGGCTTGGTCTGTGTGGTGGCTATGGGTAGAGTGGTGTGCCCTGTTGCTCCCAGATCTCTGGGATCTGCCTACACCGTGAACCTGGAGAGGGGTGTGCGCAGGGGACAGTGAGGATGCCAGGGGAAGAAGAAACATTTCTGGAGCTGAACAGACCCTGGAGAGACAACCCCTTAGAGTGGCCACAGGTTACCATGGAAACCTCTGAGGAGGATGCTGAAGGCCCCTGGAAGCAGTTCTGAGAATGTTCTTCCAGTTTTGACATCTCATTACATTTGACATATCTGACCACACTCATTCTTGAGAATTTTCCTTCCTCATCGTATATGACATGAACCCTCTTGTTTCTGCTCTTTACCCTGAGTGACCTTTGTCAGCCTCTTCTGCAGATGCTTGCTTTACTCCCTCTTCATTCACTCATTAACCATGGTCATAAAATCCTTGGTCTCAGAACCCCTGCCTTCTTTCCCCTCTCTTTTCTGAGGCATTCCTCCGTTCTTGGTTTGAGCTATAAGTTGTCTAGAGAAGACACAGCTGGGATTCAGCAAAGACAGGGAGAAGGCTAGCGTTTGCTGATTTGTTGAGTGCTTACTACGCACTTTGCAGGTCCTTGTCCTGTGCATATATGGTGCTTCAGTCCGTCCCTACAATAACTCTGCAAGGAAGGCGTGTCATTATCCTTTGTCCTTTTACACACTTGTACCTTTTGTCTGAAATTCTTTTTCTTCCTCTGTATTCTCATCTTCCAAATTTATTCTCCTTTTTAAAACCCAACTCAACGACCATTTCCTTTATGGCATCTCTCTTAACTCCCCAGACCCCACTAAACTCTTCGTGTGAGTTCCATGGCACTAACATCATCTTTCTATTAGATTATTTACTACATTATATTACACAGTACAGTTTACAAACTTATTTATCCCCCAAAGTTGTCTTTGGGATGCTAGAGGACAAGATGGGGTCTTCACTATCTGTGTCTGTGTATCCTAATATCCCTAAGTGCTTAACACATAGGCAGGTGCTTAAAGCATCTTCAATTATTATATGATAGCTAGCCTTGGTTTGCTCCGTGTATTATCTCAGAGAATTCCCACAATAACTTTGTGAGGTAGGTTATCATCCCTGTGTCACAGATGAAGAGAGTGAGGTTTGGAGAAGTTAAATAAATTACCAAAAAGCACCCAGGCAGAAATGGGGCATGAACCAGCAGAAACTGAAGCCAGAGTCCACACTATACTGCATGGTCACTCTCTGGCTGGGGCGTATGCTGCCACTGTTTTCTGACAGTGAGCAGAGAAGAGTGCTTAGCAGGGGCCCTGGCACAACCCAATGCTGAATAAAGCATACCTGAATTCATGACAAAGGAGTAAATGAATGAATCGACATCTATAAGTCTTTCATATATTCCAACCTGATTCCTGCTCATTCAGCTTCCCCCTTGGTTCCTCCCTTTTATTTCCATAAATGTTCCTTCAGTCCCAATCCCTTTCATCTCATGCCTACTACCTATGACACCTTCTTGGTGAGTCCCTCAGCCCCCCAGCCTCCTTCCTTCTCTCCCTGCACCCAGCCATTCTAAATACACCTTCTGAAAATTAATTCTGAAATACTATTGTTGGATCTACACTAAAGGGTTGATTCCAGCCTCTGACTCATGGTTAAGTACAATCCAAGTACTCAAGGCTAACCATCAAGGTATCGCCCTCCCTTATGCCTCCATCATTTTGAACCAAGCAATTTTGTTTACTTCCCCTGGCACACAATTTGCCTGTTTCGCCTCCAGATCTTTGCTGAAGTCATTCTTCTGTGTTTTGAACACCTACTGTATATCAGGAACTTAGCTGGGTTCTGGGAATACAGAGATTAAAGCTTCAGTCTCTGAAGCTCATAGATTAGTGGAGAGATGGCTGCAAGAGCAATTACAAGGCACTGTAATTGTGGTAGACAATTCACAGGAAAGCCCGGTTGCTATGGAAGCACATAGGATGGCCTCCTCCCACATCTCCAGTAATCTCATCCCTCAGCTCTCCCAGGGCGCTCTCTGGGCCTGTCCCTCATTTGCTCCCTCAGGCCTTCTTCCTCACAGATGCAATCAGATTATTCTACACTTACCTGTATGTTTTGATTCATTCATCTACAAAAAAAATATTTTTTTGAACTTGGTCTCTTCAGCTGGTGAACTGTAATGGGGGAGGAGAGGACAAAAGGAGGCCAACTCAAAGGAAGAACGGTGTGCCTACTAAGGGAAAATGCATCCCAGAGAAGAACAATGTGGGTGAAAAGCATGGTTTGCCCTAACTATCCCCTTTGGTGTGCCCTGAAGAGAAAGGGTCATATATAACTCAAACCTGATCCACTAAACTTTGTAGGGGTCCCTTTAAGGAGTGGGTCACAGAAGACAGGGTGCTGTTTCCATGCAGCTGGACAGACTATGAAGCATACAAGACACATCCTCAGAACTCCAAGAGATATTAGAGGAGCCAGAACTAGACAACATCCCATGGAGGATACAGTTGAGCAAACAAAATTTTCTCCTAAGGGTTGACAGTCTCATTTGTGCCCCAAGCTGATGAAACTTAGGGAATATTCACGCGTAGTTTGCTTGCGACTCTGTAATGATTTGCTAATCAACTAAAGGGAAGCAGGTTCCACAAGAGATGATCCCAGGAAAAACATAAAAACTGGCAAGACTCACCATGGCCTGGCTGGTCCCACAAGCTTCCCCACCATCCTGCCAGAAGAACCCTGTCTTTCTAGTACCTGGATTCCAGGCACTTGGTTGACATGTAAACATGTCAGCGGCATCTACGGTTCAGCCTTCTTGCTCTCAGGTCCAGCATGTTTCTCTGTGGCTCCAAGCCCCTCTCACTTCAGCCTCCCCAAATCACCTTTTTCCACTACAGTCACCTGTCCCTTGAACCAGCCAGTCAGCAAGCCGAGGAAGTCTCTGCTTTCCTCACAGTCCTGAGGAGTGGGTGCTGGGAACTGGGATGTGGGTGTTCTCTTGGCTCCGCGCTATCATTCTGGGGGCTCAACGACATCAGTCAGAGTCCCCTACTGGCTGAAACTCCCTTGCCATGAGGGATTTCATTTTATGTCTGCAGTTCACAGGTTGAGGGGGTGATAGTGAGAGGAGGAATGTGGAAAGAAGAGAGGATGCCACACATCACTAAACTCACTATAGCTTTGGGGCAGAGATACAGAGATTTGGTAAAGGTCCAGAAATCCACATGCTGGGTTGTGCTTACTAAGTCTGCCTGTGTGTTGAGCTAAGCAAACAGATCTCCTGTCTCCTTGACAACCAGAATACAAGCATGTTTACCTATATTATCTACCCTCTTTGCTGAAGCCAGTGCATAATTAGTGGAGAAAAAACTATAGGGTTTTCACCTGCTGAAGCTAGGTGAAAGAGCCCACATCTCTTAAACGTCTATCTTTCACTCCTTTCTAGGCCAGGAGTTACCTACTCAACTTCATTCACATCTCACTTGTCAAATTAATCATTCCTGCCTTTTACTTACCGGTGGAAAGCTAATATAGGTTTGCCTCTCCCTGTCAGTCAACACTATTGAAGGGCCTGGTAAGAAAATTTGCTTGGAAGGTTTTTCTGGAAATTTCTATTTATAAAGGCACACCTCAGTGGCCCTAGACAGTAACCATAAAGAACCTCCTTTGTGTGGGAAGAATAGGGCCGTGTTGTCACCATCTTGAACAAGAAGGAGAGGCCTATCCTCCTCTTGATAGACCCCACACCCATGTTTGCTGTATTGACATGTAAGACATACTGCATTAGTTACAACGTGTTTGAAATGAACTGAACCCGGAGATTTGCCTAATAAGTGGGACCATCTCAAGGATGTGGAAGGCAGCAGGCTCTGAATACTTAGGGATCCCAAGAACACTGTCTCCTGAGATAAACAGCAACTAAAATAAAGAAGGCATCCTGGGAGGATGGAATCTTACCCCTTAAGTCTGGAATGCCCTTTCCCTGTGACTGTCCTAATCACCACAGCCCCAAGCCAGTGGAGAGGATGGTCAGTATGGGAGGACAGTATCTTGACTTCCTCCTGACTGGACACAAAGGGCCTATGAGGCTGTATTTGGAGTGACTCATCATGTTGAACATGGTGCACACCCACACACCTGAGCTTATACTCACAGGGTGGAGGAGGACAGGATGGAAGCCAATTGGGGAGAGGGAAAGAATGAACATGAGTATAGAGGCCCTGATTTTTCAAAAACAGTTATAAAGCAAATGTGATGAGAGGAGTAAAGTGACTTGCTTCTCTTCCCTTCTCTCCCCATGCCAGGTCTTTTCAGGATGTTTGCAGACTGTGTGGAGAATAGGAGGGGCTTGTAAACACACGTAGTCCTATTGAGTCCCCGTGTGCACCACCCCATGTAGATCTGTATGGGTATGCTGGTGCCTCTGGGCACGTGTGTGGAAACCCATGTGATGCTGCAAAACAGTACAAGCACCACGCATGTAAGCCTAACCACAAGACAATTGCCAAACCCAACTCTGATGGGAAAAGCTATTATTGTCCAAGAGTCAACAAGTACCCTGTTCTCATGCCAGCTCCCCTTCTGGGAATCACCTAACATAGTTGGGGAGGTAAGAGCATGTAAAGTCATGAGATGGAATGGAACAAAGGAGAATGTCTACCAAATGTCATACTTGACATCCTGATGGGGAGGTCACTTAGAGTGTAAAAAATTGGACTCATTAGGAATGAGTTGGGACTGGAGCTCAGGCTCCCTTCTCAGAAAGTGTCCTGCTGGCTTTTGCCAAGAAGTGAGAATAGGAGATGGAGGGGCTGTCTGTGTGGACCTCCTTCAACCCTGCTGGGAGTGGCTCAGTGTGAGGTGCAGGGGGATTCATTGACAGAGATATATTTGGAACAGCAATAGATTTATGGCAACTGATTACATGATAATAGCTGGCCTGGACAGAGTTCTTGTGCAATTACCAGAACCCTGTACTACTACTAATTTACATAACAAACATTTCACACCTACTTGATGAGGGTAGCTAATGTTTATTGAGAGTCAAGTACTGTTCTGAGCTCTTTATACCTATTAATTTAATCTGCACATGAGCTCTATGAGGTGGGTACTGTTATCACCATTTCCATTTTATCGAAGAGGAAACTGGGGCAAGTGAGTTTAAGCAACTTCCCTAAAGTGTTTCACTGTATGCAAGAGCCAGGGTTTGAACACAGGAAGTTTTATTCCAAATTCAACCCTTGTAGTCACCAAATGTATCCGCTGCCTATGTTTACTTTTGTGTGAAGCACTATAGGGGTTTGAAAGAGGCTAAGGGAAAGGGCATAGTCTCTACTTTAAAAGTGTTTATGGTCTTGTGGAGAGACAGACAGCATTGTGAAAGATTTGTGGAAGACTGAATTAAGCAAATTTGGCCATTCTGCAAATATAAGCATTTTCTGGTAACTATTGGTAGGCTCTTGAGGTCAGAGGTAGATGGGGAACTATAAATCCCCTCTCCTACAACCTCAAAAGTGTTGAACTGAACCCCACCAGACACAGATACATATTGGCAAGGAAGCACAGAGATAGTCATTCAATCCATTCAGTAGTTTGGGGAAGGCCCCAGCAGTACAGTGAGCATGGTGCATGAAAGGCTGGCATGGGGACAGACAGTGGGCCGTTCTGGGTTAGATTAGGCAACAGGGTCCTCTGTGAAGGGAAGGACAAAAGACCAAGGGGCTGGTGGCAGGCATAGGTCTGCCACCTTCCTATGTCTTATTCATGAAAGGGAGTAGAGCCTCTATAGTATACCTAACCAATCACCAGTCTTGACCCTATTAATTGCACCAAAAACTTGATTTCACAGAAGATATAGGAAGTGCTAGATAGCCCCCTCTGAAGATGCTGATTTACAGTTGGGTACCTCATGTGCTGGTGAGCCATCTGGAATGTTGCTTCCTGACCCGGCGCTCATGCCTCCTGCTTCCCGAGTCCCATCAAATGACCTTTGTGTGTCCAAAACCATCATCCATTATGTCATTTTGGTCTAGTGTGTCTTTCCAGATGGTATGTTGTCTTTCATAAATCAAATAACGGAGAGAACATCCCATAATACAAGAATCTTTGTAAGAACCTGAACGTAAGGCAAAATTCTCTACATCAAAGGGTAATTTGGAGGGAAATATGTCCTGTCTTTGTGTATTTACTATCACATAAAAGCACCTAGTTTGTGTATGGCACATAGCAGATAAGCACAATACATTTGAGTTTCCTTCCTACATCACTATCTCATTTAGTTTTCACCAAAAAAAAAAAAAAAAAAAAAAAAAAAAAAAAACCACAATGAGAAAGTTATTATAGTTTTTATTTTATAGGTGAGGAAATAAAAGTTTAAAGTAACTTGTCTATTTCACATGACAGCAGGTGGCCATTCTGGGTTTATGCTAGAATTCCATGCCTTTCTAGTATCAACACTGCTTCTCTAACACACATAACTGGGCTTTGCAGAAATTGCATTTACAAAGCACTTTCACATACCCCATTACATCAGATCCTCAGCAAACTCCTGTAACATGAGGATTATTATTTCCTTCATTTCCAAGTAGAGGAAACAGCTAGAGGAGTTACACCAATTTGCCCAGGTTTTCTGAAATGATGAATGGGTCTGTCAGAATTCAATCCCATGCTTTATGATGTCCATACCTTTGCAATGGGCACCACACCATGTGACATCTCAGCACAGAAGCCGAGATGGCCAAAGGGCTGGATGTGAACTGCATGCCAGAGCACCCATTCATGAGCAAGGAGGATCCAGTTGGCTCTTTGGTATTCCAGAGCTGCCCTTAAATCCCAGCTCAGCAGCATGGAGAGGCCACTTGTAATGAGAGTGATAACCAATATTTTCATAGATTTTCATAGTTTCTAAAGTACCTATCTCATGTGTTCTAATTTTCAATGCAACCACTGCATTCAACACTACATTAAAAAACAGAACAGTGAGGTAGCTATATTTTTCAGGCTGACTACATCTAGCCTTGACTGTGTTCTTAGGTGCAGGAATCAATTCCCACGTCCTGTGGAGGCCACTTTCCTAAATGACACTCTGCATTTTTCTTGCATCGCTTAATCTCCTTGAGACTACCTTGATCTTCTAGGTATAATTTTCTCAGGACCCCTTTAAAATATATTTGCTGTAGATTATAACAATAGTATACGGCCTTGAAAATAATTTAGAAAACATAAATGGTATACATAAAAAATTAGCATTAACAAATTACTCATTTACCAAGATAAGCTAATATCTTGCTACACACACACACACACACACACACACACACAATGTTTCATCACATGTACATGTATGTAGGTACCATTATTTGTGTATTAATGAAGATTTACTATTTGGATTTTTTTTTAATGTTTATTTATTTTTGAGAGAGAGAGAGAGCACACGAGTGAGCAGGGGAGGGACAGAGAGAGATGGAAACACAGAATCCGAACAGACTCCAGGCTCTGAGCTGTCAGCGTAGAGCCCGACATGGGGCTCAAACTCACAAACTGGGAGATCATGACCTGAGCCGAAGGCACTTAACCGACTGAGCAACCCAGGCGCCCCACTTGGATTGTTTTTAATATATATACAACATTTCAGTGAAAATCCTTGAACACATATGTCTATATCCTTGTCTAATTTTCTAGAAGTGGAATTGCTGTTCATGAGAATATACTTTTTAAGAGATTTTAACATGTATTGATAAATTACTCTCCAGAAAACTTGAATCTATTTGTACTCTCACCAACAAAACACAAGACATACCTTTTCTACACCTTTGCCAACAGTGAGAATTAACAAACTTTTATTCTTTAACAAGCTAATAGGAGAAAGCAATGACTTGTTTTTTCACATTTCTCTCACTACTTATAATGGTGAACATCTTTTGAGGGACCTGGGTGGCTCAGTCAGTTAGGTGTCCGACTTCAGCTCAGGTCATGATCTCAGGGTTCATGGGTTTGAGCCCCAGGTCAGGCTCTGTGCTGACAGCTCAGAGCCTGGAGCCTGCTTCCGATTCTGTCTCTCCCTCTCTCTCTGCCCCTCCCCTGTTCACACTCTGTCTCTCAAAAATAAATAAACATCAAAAAAAATTAAAAAAATAAAGGTGCACATCTTTTTATCAGTTTATTGTTCAGTCTGGAGTGTGTCAAGAATCAAAAGGGGCACTAACCAGAAGGGAGGCATATGGAATTCGTGGTCACACTACTTACTGGCCATTTGCATTTCTTAGTTTGAGAGTTACTTGTTCATAGCTTTTATTTTTCTATGTACTTGTCTATTCTTAATGATTACATAAAGATCATGTTACAATAATAATATTAACCTTTTGTAATTTATGTTAAATATATTTCCCCAGTAGGTTATTTTTATTTTATGTTTTTAAAAGTTTATTTATTTATTGGGGTGGGGGGGAGAGAGAGCAAAGGAGGGGCAGAGAAAGAGGGAGAGAGAGAATCCCAAACAAGGTCTGCACCATCAATATGGAGATTGATGTGGGGCTTAAACTCATCAACTGAGAGATCATGACCTGAGCCGAAATCAAGAGTCAGACACTTAACTGACTGAGCCACCCAGGTGCCCCTGTTTATTTTTATTTTTTATTATAAAAGTAATTTAAAAAATACAGGTTTTTTGTAGTTTGTTTCAGGCTTTTCAAGGAAACTTTTTGAGGTAATTATAGATTTACATGCAATTCTTAAAAATAACACAGAAAGGTCCCCTTTATCCTTTAGCCAGTTTCCTGCAATGCTAACATCTTGGAACATTGTAATACAGTATCAATGGGGATATTGACTTGGGTACAGTTAAGACAAGGATCCTTCATGTTGTCCTTTTATAGCTACACCCTCCCCTTAACCCCTGGGAATCAGTAATCTATTCTCCATTCCTATAACTTTGTCATTTCAAGAATATTATAGAAATGCAGTCATACAGTCTATAACCTTTTGGGATTGGCTTTTTTCATTCAACACAATTCTCTGGAGATTCCTCCAGGCCATTGAGTGTCCTGATAGTTTGTTCCTTTTTATTGCTAAGTGGTATTCCAAGATAGGGAGGCATCACAGTTGGTTTAACTGTTCACATACTACAGGACATTTGGGTTATTTCCAGCAGTTGTAGTTTGACTACTAAAAATGAGGCTGCTATAAATATTCATGTACAGGTTTTTGTGTGAACCTAACTCTTAATTTCTCTCAGATAAATGCCTGAGGGTGTGATTGCTGCATCGTACGGTACTTACATGTTTGGCTTTTTTTTTTAATGCCAAATTGTTTTCCAGAATGGCCATACCATTTTACATTCTCACCAGCAATGTGAGAGTCATCCATTGTCTGTGTATCCTCACCATCATTTGGTATTGTCATTCTTTTTTATTTAAGCCATTCTGATAGGTGGGTAGTAATAAGTTATCGTGGTTATAATTCTCATTTCCCTTCTGGCTAATGATGTTGAGCATTTTTTCATGTGTTTATTGCTATTTGTGTATTCTTCTTGGTAAAATGTCTCTTCATCTCTTTTTCTCCATTTTCTAACTGGATTCTTTGGGATTTTTTACTGTTCCGTTGTGAGTGATCCTTGTTTATACTAGACACTAGTCCTTTGTCAGCTATGTGGCTTGGAAATATTTTCTCCCCAATATATAACCTGTCTTTTCTTTTTCTTAACAGGGTCTCTTCACAGAGCATATTTTTTAAGGTTTCTGATTTATCAAATTTTCCTTTTATACATTATATTTTTGGAATCAAGTTTAATAACTTTTTTTATAGATCCTGAAGATATTTTCCTATTTTTCCTAGTAGTTTTATAGTTATATATTTTACATTTAGGCTCATGATCCATTTTGAGTTAATTTTGTAAAGAATGTGAGACTTCGGTTGGATTTCATATATTTTCCTATGGATATCTAATTGATCCATAACAATTTCTTCTTTTTTCCTTTCTTTTCTTTTTCTTTTTTTTTTTTTCCCATCTTTGTCAAAAACCAGTAGGGCATGTTTGTGAGAGTCTATTCCTAGGTCCTCTGTTGTGTTCCACTGGTCCATCTTATCTATCCCTCCACCAGTATCACACAATCTTGATTACTGCAGCTATAAGTCTTGAAATTCGATAGACTGATTCTTTTCATTTTATTCTTCCTTTTCAAAATTGTTTCAGCTATTTTAAATTCTTGGCCTTTCCATATAAATTTTAGGATACTCTTGTCTATGTCTACAAAAATCTTGCTGAGATTTTGATAGAACTGAGCTAAACTTTACAGTGGGTTGGATGGTGTTCTCTCAAAAGATATACCCATACCTTGATCATTGGAATAAATCAATGTGACCTTCTATGGAAAAAGAGTCTTTGCAAATGTCATGAAGTTAAGGACGCTCAGGTGAGGAGATCGTCCTGAATTATCAGGTGGGACCCAAATTCAACAAGTGTCCTTATAAGAGATCTACAGAGGAGACAGATAGAAAAGAAGAACACATTGTAGTCAGGGAGACAGAGGTTGGAGTGAAGTGGCCACAAGTCAAAAAAAATGCCAACTGCCACTAGCCACTGGAAGAGGCAAAGAACAGATTATCCCCTAAAGCCTCCAGAAGGAAAGCTGCCCTGCCAGCACCTGTATTTCAGACTCCTGGCCTTGAGAAATATGAGAGAATGACTCTCTGTTGTCTTAAGCCACCCAGTTGTGGCCATTTGTTACAGCAGCCATGGGAAATCGAGAGAGAAAACTCGATTTATACCTAAATATAAGACCATACCTAAATATGAGACTCTGGATCTGATTTAAACTTCTATTTTTAAGTGGCTTTTTCTGATACTGTTCTTGCAGGAGGTGGCAGGGTTTGGGGGTAGGGGATGGAGAACTACCTTGTCATTGCTAGGGGGAGGTGGAAGTCCAGGCTCCCCACTTGGCCTCTGTTGACACATGGGAGGGAGCTCCTTGCTACTGCTGGGTAATCTCCATGGGCCCTGAGAGGTGGGATGGGGGGATGTCTTTACAGGCCAGTGGGGATGAAAGTCCTGGCCCCTACATGGCCTTCTCTGCTAATCCCCCAGTGGAGGGCTCGGGAGCACCTTGATACTGGCTCATGAGTGTCAGAAGTATAGGCTCTTCTGCTCTTCACTGGCATGGGTGGGAATGGGACCACAGCTTTTTCTGTGGTGTTTGGCTGAAGGAGCAGTTAATGCCTAAAAATTGTCTATCTTTCCAGACTGCTCCTTTCCTCTTCCTTTGGCTAGAGAAAGCAGGCTTTTCTGAGGGCTTTTTGCCATCGTTGACTGCTCCTATTGGCCTTTCTGGGTTGCTGGCTTCTTGGGTTCCAAGTCTGGGCTATCTGAGGCAAAAAGAAAATGCAGAGAACTCGTGGCCGTGTCATTTCTCGGGTCTCCGGGGGTGTAGCAGCCCTGCCTTCTGATTTCTGTGTTTCAAAACCATGTAATGTTTATTTTAGATATAATGTCCAGGGACTTTAGTTGTCCTTAGTGAAGAAATAGGCAAAAGTACATCTACTCCAAAGCAGGAGTCTGTTTTATTAAAAATAGAATAATAATAATAACTAACAGAACCTAAACCCAACATCTAAGTGTCTCACTTCTCCTGCCTTCCCCTCGCTCCACTTTCTTTAAGTAACTCGTGGTTCCTCTAGTGCCTCTGTAATAGTAACAGAATACAAATCAGAAGCCTCACACTCTCCACTTTAAATTTTAATTAGGTAAATATTTTTACTAGGTGCCATATTTCCTTAGATCTCATTTAAAATATTCAACAAGGCATATAATTGAAAAATCTCCCTCTCATCCTTATTCCTCAGACACCCAGATCTCTTCCCCTAAAAGCAACCAATGTTCTCATTTCCTTGAATATCCTTCCAGAGATATTTTAGTCATATATTATCAAAAACATTACGCTTTTATGATCAAATGTATTATAATTCCCAACTATTGATGTCCTCTTTCCTAGTAAGGGAATTATCTATCCCTGCCTATGGTAGTGCCTTCTTGTGGAAGGATTATCCCTACATGCCCCATAAACAGATTTCACCACGTGGTACTTGCTTTGACCAATGAAAGGTGAGCATCAGTCATGTACACCAGTATTAAGCAGCAGATTTAACACCCTTGTGGGTTTTCACTACCTGCTGGCTCTTCTCTGAAATGAGAAGAGGTGTTCTAAGGGCTATCCCTTTCTCCTGGGTCTCATAATGAGAACTTATATGTCAGTAAACTCACAGCCACTATATTAGTTATCTACTGCTGCATAACAAATAGCTTTAAAATGTAGCAGCAGCTTAAGATAAAAATAATTGCCATACAAATATTTTAAAAATTATTTACTAGATGAAAATATTACTATCTCACAAAATTTCTGAGGGTCAGGAATCTGGGAGCAACTTAGTAAGGTGATTCTGGCTTAGGGTCTCATGAGGGCTATAGTCAAGCGGTCAACTGAGTCTGCAGCAATCTGAAGGCTTGACTGGTGCTGGATGAATGACATGCTTCCAAGATGACTCACTCACGTGGCTATTTGCAGGAAGCCTGTCTCAGTTCCTCACCACAGGTGCCTCTCCACAGGGCGGCTCAACATGGCACCTAGTTTCCTCCAAAACAAGTGATCCAAGAAAGAATGATACACCATGTGCCCACAATGGAAGCCATTGTGCCTTTTAAAACCCAGTCTCAGAAGTTATATGGGATCACTTCTCTAGCATTGGATTGGTCACATAAACCAACTCTGCCACCATGTGGGAGAGGAGTACACGGGGGTGTGCATACCATGAGGCAGGACCACTGGGAGCCATCTTGGAGACTGCCGGCCACAGCCAGAGACGTGATTTATAAGCAAAACAATACATCATTGTTTTAGTATTTGGGCAGTGTTGGTTGCCTCAGAATAACCCATCACAAGCTAAACCGATAAACTTACATGTCTTTATTTATAAGGTTTAAATAGTTGGCTTTTTGTTTTTTTTTTTTCGTTTGTTTGTTTACTTCATGTTCTGAAAGATGAACAATGAATACTTCTTATACTCTCTTTGACTTTCTTACCATCCTGCCCATTTCTTAAGTGTGGTTAGTTTTATTATTTTTTTAGGTTTTTATTATTGTTTTTAAGTTTTTCTATTTTTAAGTTTTCTATTGTGTGTATAACTCTAAATTATGTGCTTAGATCTGGCTCCATCAGCTTTGATATAATTGGCTTACTCCTCACTATATAAGATTAAGAAATCAGTGCTTTTACAGCTCTTCTAACATCATCTCCCTCCAAACTTCTGTCAGTGATACCATTTATTTTTATTTTTTTAATGTTCTTTTTGCCTCTTCATATCCTTCTCTTCACACCATGTTGTTACCCTAAGACTTTACTAAGCTGAGTCACCACACAGAGCAGAAGGCTAATGAAAGGTTCTTATGTCCATCAGGGAAACATAAAAACAGTGGGTGCTGAGAGGAGCAGTGGATTTGATGCTATAAGACCTGACTCTGAGGCAGAGGACTGACTGGAATCTAGAGGATTCCTGACCTGTGCTCACATGTATTTTCTTTCAGGTCCTTATCCGGGGCGGACAACATTTCCCACTTGGGGCCAAATTCCCCAAGCTTCCACAGCATAGGAGCATCAATCCTGGTGCTTATGCGAAGGGAGCCCCTGATGCAAACAGGGGAGTTGAGGAGAGGGCAGCCTGATAGAGCTTTTCTAACAGACACCTTTTGTGTCCTCCACCTTGCGCTTGCTATTTTTCCTGAATCAATCCAACCTCCCAGGGTGTAGTTAATTCCTCTTAACTACCTGTTAGTGTGAGTATCCTGTGGAGTTCACCCGTGGGCCCTTACAAAATGAGGTGCTGGGATACAAATATAGTGCAGGACATTCAGTTCGATTTCAATCTCAGATAAACAATGGATTTTTTTTTGTATAAGTGCATGCCAAATATTGCATAAGACATACTAAACAATTCTTCATTGTTTATTTGAAATTCTAATTTAACTGAGCATTCTGTATTTTTACTTGCTAAATCTGCAACTCTACAAGGGTGGGGCTGAGCTCCCTCTTATCAGCAGGGACAGATGCAGAGCCAGGAGCCCCATACAGAAGCCCTGATCAATCCAAGACCGTCATGAAGACCTCAAAAAGCCTGCCTATGTTCAGAGATATGTCTTGTAGAGAGGCATCCACATGCAAGTTTCTCAGAGTTTCCTTGAGTAGCTTTATCTGCCAGCCCACAAATTACCTCATATGCAAATGATTCCACATCTATTTCTCAGCCCTAGAGAAGCAGTTTGCATTCAATGTATCTGCATTTGTTTATACTTTTGTATGTGTTGTCCTTTTTTCTAACAGATCCAGATTCAATATTTCCTGAATGCCAGTTCTGTGACAGCACACTGTATTAGGTGTTTTCTCATCTCCCCTCTCCTTATCTTCACAACCCCATGAAGGAAGCATCGTTTATTAGTGTTGTTGTTCTTGTTTTCCAGATGTGGAAACTGAGTTTCAAAGGGTCCCTGAAGGCCGAGGGACTCATCAGAACAGTGTTGCCTGCGGCCACTACTAAGAAATGCTGCAGTGGGGATGGAAACTCCTTCCTACAGGGGAACGGCTCCCTTAACGTCCTGGAGGCCTCCCTGCTTTTCCGTCTTCACCCAAGGCACCTACCACTCACTGCTCCCACCAATAACCAGATACCAGTTTCTCACCCCCATTGGAACTCTTAAAAAGCTGAAGCTCAGTAAAAGGAGAGAGGAGAGAACATTCCCTCCCACAGGATGGTGACGTGGAGCTTCTGTGATTTACTATGAAAACCATGGAGATCCATTCATTAGTCCATAGAAACAAAGTTGCAAAAGGAGGATAAATCCTACACTTGTCTGAATAAGTAAATGGGCTGTGGTTTGGCAGCTCGAGAACTTATTGAACCTTTAGGTTATAATTTACGTTGGCAAATGCGATCTAAATTCAAGCCATGATTTAAAAATGAACTTGCACAGTGCTCACCTTGGAGTTTGTGCCTGCCTTTCCCAGGTAGATGAATGTATGTGACTGGTTTTGCTTTCTACTAGAATTTCAGTGAGGGGAGGGACCATGTCTTTGGTGATTTATTGTTTCCCTGGAGGACTAGAGCACTGCTTTGGCCAGAACTGAGTTCAGTCCATGCTTTCCAATGATGGAGAAGCATGGGAACCTCGCATATTTCTATCTGTAGCGGTGATGCAGCTCAAGAGATTTGCAATCACTTGCAATCATTATTAACTGCTGGCTAACATTATTATTATTTTTTATTTGAGAGAGAGGGGGGCAGAGAGAGAGAGAGAGAGAGAATCCCAAGCAGGCTTCACACTGAGCATGGAGTCCAGTGTGGAACTCAATCCCACAACTGTGTGAGATCATGAGTCAGGTGCTTAACTGAGCCATTCAGACATCCTTAGGCCATTATTTTTCTTAACGGCATAAACCCCTATTAGCTTTTAGTTTGCCCTTTTGAGAAAGCACTGAAGTTTACATCTTCCCAATTCTCTGAAAGAACCCAGAAAAGTGTGAAGAAGGGAAAACCATTTAGGTAGGTATCAGCTCAGGGCCTTCAAAATAGCTGGGTTGGGTCAAGCTTCAGAACTCAGTTTCTGCCGTGAAATATGAAAATGATGCAGATATGTACCCTTGGACTGAGGCAATATTCAATTTCACTCTGGTGGTTAGGGAAGAAGGACATCCTAGTCTGAAATCCTACCCATAAAAAGACTGAAGAGAAGTTCCTCCAAAACAAAATAAAATATGTATTGTTTAGGCTAGTGTTATGGTCAGATGACATTTTGATTTGAGTCCGCTCCACTTAATGCCTTCATCTCCTACTCTGAGGGATGAAATCAGCTCTCCCATCCCACAGGTTCAGAAGAAAGCTCCCCTTTGCAGGCTGAGATGCCATTTTCGGCTTTGGAAGGGAAACAAATCATGTTATTGTCAAGGCTGTTATTGAGAACATCGTGCTCTCAGCCCTACTGGCTGGGCCATAGTCAAAAGACTCAAACAAAGCTGTTTGCCATGAATTTCATCACTCTGCCTTGCCCAGCTGGGATCTCCCCCACCCCTACCTAATCCGCTCTCATTTTGAATGTGCCAGAATTTATTCCAGGAACAAGTTAAAATTCTTGCTACTTTGAGACCTACAAACAGTGCAAATCTTTTCTTTCCTTTCCCTTCCTTTTTTTAAGAAAATAAAATCGCTTGCTGGATGATCCTGGGTAGATAGCTCCAGCGTATAAAGCCCCTCAAGAGTAGCAGGGGATGGAGTGATCACTTTGCCAGACTGGAGGATATACATAAGGTATAAGCCACTGAGCAAATACCTAATTGCCTTCCAGGGCACAGAGGCCCCAGGGCCCCGTGCCTGGCTCTGACACCTGTCACCATTGCTGAGTGGACCCAAGAGAGTTTGTCTACTCAATAAAGGCACTGGAGTCCTACCTGTTAATCTCTTGCCTTAGGGCCTGTACATAGGTCCCTTATCCATTATGCTGTCAACTTCTTCACCTCTGAGGCAGGATAGGAATGCAGTGGTTGTCCTGAGGAATTGGGAAAATACAAAGAATAATGTGTTCCCCCAAACAATGTTATTTAAGAGTCCACTGGATGGGGGAGAAAATGCACTGGCAGCTTTCATTACTTTTGTTTTGAGCATTTGTGTGTTTGAGTTGGGAGGGTGAGAGGGAGAGCTTTATTTCTTTTTAGAGTTTATTTTGTTACTAAATTTTCCTTGAAAAGTACTGTTGGCTAGAACAGTCTTTCTAAAAACCTCCAAAATAGAACACAAGAGTCAGTATGGGTAAGAGACACTGCTTAAAAAGCAATACCTTTGGATGCGGAAATTGTAATATTAAAATTCTTGCTCAGACTCAGAGTCTGTGATTTGAGGCAAGTGAATTTGGATATCTGAGGCTTTCTTTCCACCCCACCTCTGGGAGATGAGTATACTATAATAAAACCTATTTGAAAGCATGGGTGTGAGCACAAAATAAAATAGAATATATAAAGTACACAGCACAGAACCTGGCACGTAGTGGGTGCTTAAAAACAGCAACAGCCAACATTGATTTACTTATCGGTTACCATCATCTGTGCCTTACCTAAAGGATGTCATTTAAACCTCACCACTACTCCAAGAGGTAGCTACCACAATCATCCCCGTTATATAGAAGGGTGAGACTTAGAAGGGCCCTTCCGATCAAGAGGCAGAGGCAGGATTTGAGCCCAGCTCTGGCTCTTACCTGCCGTGTCCTATGCAGAGGCTGCAAGCTGAGTCCCATTAGCCAGATCTGGCCCATGAGTGTGTATGGTATGGTTCAGCTTACAATATATATATGTACAATATATATATGTATATATGTGTGTGTGTGTGTGTATATATATATGTGTATATATATATATATGTTTTCAAGAATTTACATATATATGTAACTTAGTTGTCAACTCTTAAAAATTGAGAAAAATTTCACAATTCTGGATCTTTAGCTTCTCCCTTAAGGTCTGAAGCTCTGGCCACCATGCCCTTGTGTTCCCACATAACCATGTGTACCTGTGGACAGTCCGGAGCTTGTGACAGTCCCCACCACTCCTCACCCTCGCACATTCTGGCCCCCAGAAGTATTGTAGGCTTTGTCCTCTCTCCCTCCTGCTTTTGCATCCTAACTAAAGTCAGGAAGTTATTAGGTCTGATGTCTGTATGTGGTTCCTTTGTGGAGTAAAATGGCCAGTCCTGTCTGAGATAGCTCCCGGGCAGTACAGGGTCAATGACACACTAATGTTCCCCGTTTCCTCGAGGGCTCCCTGATGCTTCCTCTGCTCTGAGAAATCTGGAGAGACCCTGAAGCACCCCTGACTATGAGTGCGTGTCATCTCTTAACACTCAGATTGCCTTTTTCTTCCCTTTGTACTTCTATGAAACCACCTGAACCAAGAACCTCGTCACCTCCACCTTCCTCGTTTATCGCAGGAGCCTCTTACTGCATCTCCCTGTTATATCCCCTACTCGTTCAACCCATTTCACACAGTGACTTCATACCCACCTTCAGCAAATCTTTCCCGGTCAGGGTTGGCTTCAGGGGTGTGAGATCTGGCAATTACACCAGACCCCACACTTAGAAGGCTCTGTACCGGTTTAATGCTCTCCTATTGGCATCTTGAAATTGTTTATGATTTTTGAGCCAGAAGCCAACAATTTTATTTTGCACTGGGGCTCACAAATTATGTAGCTGACCCTATCCTGTTTCAGTTCGAGAAGCTTCAATGACTCCTTACCTTAGAAGTATTTCCTAGTCTTTTTTTAGCATGGCACACAAAGAGCATAGCGGTGTCTGTGTGCTACAGTGGGATGCTCTGAAGCCCCAGACCCCGGCCAGCCATAATGGGGGGAACGGATGTTATGGAAAACCAGAACCCCTTCCCGGCACACAAAGATGCTGAGCACACCCTCTAGGGAAGTTCTGGCCTGCAGGAGTAGGTCCTATTAGTTCACCTTACTGCTCACCCAGCTGTATTTTAGGAGCCCCGTCCTGTCATGTCAGTCTCTATGAGTCCACGTATTACTCTCGTTCTTATCTCTAGACCCTCATTGATGTAGTTCCTGTAACTGTTCCATCGCAATGTCACCCAAATGCTGCCCATTTTGTCAGAGCAGCTCAAGTCCATCTCCTCCACCAAGTCTACTGTGTATCAGCCAACAGTGCTTCATTCACACATCAAATGATTATCGGTTGCTTAATCTGTACCAGGTCCTGAGCAAGTGTTGGGAAGATGCTTAAAAACAAACCCATGCCTTAATGAAGCTTATTGCAAGTTAGGAAGGCAGTCGCATAAAGAGGCCACTTCGAAGCACTGTGAAAAGAGGCATCATAGAAGCAAGGGAAGGATGTATTAGTTCCTAGGGCTGCTGTAACAAATTACCACAAACCTGGTGGCTTACAGCAACAAAAATTTGTTCTCTCATAGTTCTGGATAATAGAATACTGAAATCAAGGTGTTGACAGGACCACACTTCCCCTGAAGGCTTTGGAGAAGAATCTTTCCTTGCCTCTTCCAGTTTCTGGTGGCTCTGGGCTTTCCTTGGCTTGTGGCCGCATCACTCAATCTTTGTCTCCTTCTCACATCTTCCTCCTTTTTTCTGTGTTTCTTATAATGACACTTCTCAGTGTATTTAGAGCCCACCTGGATAATCCAGCATGATCTCATCTCAAAATCCTTAATTACCTCTGCAAAGAGCCCTTTTCCAAATAAAGTAACATTCACAGTTTCTGGGAATTCAGATATGGACATTTAGGGGGGCATCCTTAAACCCACTTCAGAGGTTATATGACAGGGCAGCTAAACCCACACTGAGGAACTGGGGGATGTCTTCTTGAAAAAAAATAACATTGAAACTGAATAATCCAGAAAAAGAGGGGAAAGAAGAGGGGTGGTAGTGGTAAAATTATCTCTATAAATAGTATGTGCAAAAAATCCCAATACAAAGTTAAACATGCTGGGTCCCTGAACTAAATGAAGCTAAGTGTTTTTACAGAATAACATACATGAGATAAAGGATAAGAGAAGCAGCTGGAGAAGTGAACAGAGCCAAGCCAAGATGAGCCTTGTAACCACAGAAAGGCCTTTGGACTAATGTACTGGGGAGGCATTGAAGGCTTTTAAGCAATGGAAGGACATTATTGAATTTCAAAAGCTTGCTATGGCTGTATTGTGGAGCATGATTTGGAAGGGGCCAAGACTGGATCATCGAGACTGGGTGGGAAATGGTCACATAATCCAGGCAGTAAATAATAAACTAGGATAGTACAGAATGGGGGAGGGGGAGGCAAATCAATAAATTCAAGAATTTATTTGGGAGGCAGAATCAACAGGACTTGGTGGCCAAAGGCATTTCAGTGTGGAAGTCAAGAATGGTGCCCAGGCTTTTAGCTCCCGGTTTAGAGAACATTGCCATTATTGAAGTAGGGAACGGAAAAGGAGGTACAATCTGGATGGACACTGGAGGAATGAGTTTGAAGTGTCTTTGGACCAGCCAACTGAAGATGATTAGTGGGCATTTGAATTTAGAAGTCAGAAGAACTGGAGAGAGTGCTGGGGCTAGAAATACACTTGGAACCCATCAGCATATGGATCATATGTTAAGTCAGGGAGCAATGGATAGAGTGAAAAGAGAATAGGGCCCAGGACAGGACTCTCAGGAGCACTAAGACTCACTCAAGGGCAGTGACTGCTGCAAGTGGCAGAGAGCTCAGAGGGTGGCAACTACCAACATTTAGTTACATGTGGTTTTTATGATACAATTGAAAATTTATTGTCAATTGCCCTATTCTGTGTCATTCATTTTATATTTTGCTGAACAATTCAAGTACAATAATGTTCTCCATTATGCTGTATTGGTCACTAACTATTTCATATACCCAAGAACCAAGGCAAAGGTCCAGAACCAGAGGCCCATGTGGGAATAAATACTGAACAGTTGGCTAGGTGTTATCTGTCTGAGCCTGAGTCAGAGAACCTAGGGAAGGGACATTTCCCATCTCCTCTGATCCTTCACCCAAACCCATCATCCAACATCACCATCAAATGAATATTCTAAAAAGTTCATTTCTCTTAGATTATAATTAAGTTTCTCTAAATTAAGAAGTATGTTTTTCTGGCTCAGTGTATTTCTTTCCCCCTCCCCTGCCCCCTTTTCCAGCCGGTAAAATTCTATATAACAGCACTGCTCAATGGAAATTTCTACAAACGTGAAAACATTGTACACCTATATTATATAATATGGTAGCCCCTTGCTGAAGGTGGCTTTTGAGCTTTGGAATATAGCTGGTGTAACTGAAGAACTGAACTAATTTTATTTAATTTTGATCCATTTAAGTTAAAAAAAAAAAAAACAAAAAAACCCACATGTAGCTCGTGGCTACCACATTGAGCAAAATAACCATATAACTATAAAGGAGCTCAAAATTCATTTTCTCAAGGAACATTCCCTGAATCCTCCTCCCAAAGCCAGGCCTATCTCCCCACTATATGCTGTCTAGAGTCTTGTACTTTCATAAAGCTAAAGAGGGCTATAATTTTGAATAATTATATGTGTATTTACTGCTTTAATGCCTGTTTCCCCTGATAAAACAAGGAAAGCAGGAACTATGTGTACTTTATTTGCTACTATATTTCTAGCACTTAACAAAGGGCATGGTACTTACTATGTGCTCAATAAATATTTATTGAAAGTGAGTGAATGACAAAATGACTCACTAAAACATATTATGGGATTATGTACCAAGTATATGTTTATTAAATAGTTGGCTATAGATCGTAACCATATAATAGATAATTCCGGAAGGCTAATAGCTCTAATCTATAGACATTGGAACTGTCAAGAGAGGGACAAGTTTGACAGGCTCAGTTTTGGATATGTAAAAGTTGAGGTGCCAGATCATGTGTTTTCTATTCCCTGGATCTTACTGTCCACTAAAATCCTGAAGGCTTTCCAGTTCACAATGGATGGTATGCCACATGTCCTCTCTCTTGCACTTTGCAGTTAATAGGAAAACCACTCACACTTCTCATTAACATTTGAGAACATTACATCATTGCTCAGCCCCTCCAAGTTTCTCTAAATCCCGAGTTTGTCATAGTGTCCTGGTCTCTGGTGCCAGCTTTGCATTCTCGCAGTGTTTATTTGGCATATTCTCAAAGTTCCTAATCCAATTAATTTCTAAATGGTGACTATGTCAGGGACTATGGCACACCACCGCAGACCTCCCTTCAGATTCCAAAATGCACAAGTCAGCACTCTTTGGCTATAGCCCTGCAATAGTTAGGTAGCCCCTGCCTGGGATGGAACTGGAGCCACATGAGAAGCTCCGGCCTCACTGGAGCATCTGAGAGCTCCCCATTAGGCTTTTCAGTCACCTTCAGCTCTGGGCCCCTCTCAAAGCTGTGGCTTCCATCTCCTCCTAACAAATAAGTGGAACCTGGAAGGTTCTGCAAGCCCCACTGAATCCAGTTTCCTACACCCTGGGATGGCATCAGGCCAGGGCCCGTTAGCCAGGTTTCACTTCAAGTCCTTGAAGGGCATTCTGGGTCACAGCCAGGATAAACAGGCTAAGCCCCGCGGGGGGGGGGGGGGGGGTTAGTCCAGCTGGGGTTAGGCAGAGTAGAGAGCCTGGGGAAGCCAAAGAGAAGGGAGGCTGAAAGAGAGGGTTGGGAGGGGAACTTTCAACAGTTCTTGATTTCCGTGCCACCTTTGTGGCCGGCTTCTGCAAGCCTTGAGAGGGACTGTAAGGGATTTGGCTTGGTAAAGATGAGTGCAGAGGAGTCGGCCCCCGGTGCACAGATTTGACTCAGAATGGGCAAAAGAGCATTAGCCTTTTCTTCAAAGCAGTCTTCTCAGACACGCTGTGTTCTGTGTAAAGCTGAAGGGAATGGGCTTTAGTACGTATCACAGGGTCCCTGGTGGTGGACAGACACCTCCCTGTGCACCCCGAGGTCCTGTTAGCAGCTCTGTGGGGCAGCCACACCAGCTCCCCAACGTAAAGAGAAGAAGCCACATCAGCAGCAGATGCCACCCTCCCTGGTCCATCTCCTTACACTCATTCCGTTGCCAAAAGACCACCGACCTCTGCTCTTGCCCTACTGTTTAGTAGAAGAGTCGTCCAGACGTTAACATTCCTCATTTTCCCTGCAGGAGACACAACTGCCGCCTTTTAAAATTTCTTCATAATCCTAAAAGCTACCAACAGAAGTGAGATGAACCACTTCATGCTGGAGAATCCATAGGCGGTCTGATTTACTGTGAGCTAGAGTCACAAACGGGAGCACGGGGTCATCGCTCAAGAGTCTTGGTAGCAGCCCAGGTGATTCCCAGAAGAGAGCAAAGCCACAGGGCAAGGGCAGCTGGTGATGTCGCCCTTGGGTTCCGATTGGCTGGAGCAGAGAGACAAGGGAGCACTTGAAGTCAGAGCAGAACACGGCGCACGGGTCCAAGAATGCCTGTGGCCTGTACTGTCCCGTTGTTATACTTGTACATAATTCATGGAGTCATTCAGCCCAGTAGTTGGGGCCCAGCCAAGGAGCAGCCCATGCTGTCCCCTCACAGCCCACTGGCTAGGTTTGCTCTACCCAGTTTAACCCCAAAGGAAAACATTGATTTTACCGATATCAAACCTCAGGCCACTGAGAGATCTAAGCCATCCGGTCCTGAGACCTCTGGGAAGCTTTGCAGTGTCAAGCTGCCAAAGCGTCCCAAGTGCTGAGTGTTCGCAAACGGCCCTTTTATCAATTACCTACAGCATACCGGTGCTGTCTCATAAGCTGTTCCACTTCCTCCTGTCTCCAAAATCTCCTTCCCTTCTCTCATCTTCATAGGCAACTGCTCTCATTCAAGGCCTGAGGATTTCTGTCTTTAACTTCTGGAATAGACTCTGACCTGATTTCTCTGCCTCATCCACACAAAAGCCTGAAGGAACTTGCAAGTGTATGAATCTGATCAAGTCATTCTGCTTCTTAAAACTTTTGTGTGTCTCTGATGCCTTTGGAGGTAAGGTGTGCTGTTGGTTTGGCATTCAAGGCCCCCCCTGGCTGCAGGCGCCCGCCTCATGCCCCGGGCCTCCCCATCTGTACTCACCCAGAATGGGCACACTGCCTCACACCTCTTTATGCCTTTCTGTGGGAACTCCCCCTGCGAGTGCCTGCCAGGCAGTCCTGATTCACCTTTGTGATCTCCGGCGTCTTCCTTTTATCCCTGGAGTCTTTCCGGAGAACACCCACCACAGTCGGTCTCCCCCCACCACGAGCAGTGGAGTGACTCTACATCTTGTACCACTTATTCCTGTTACATCTCCCACTCCCCTGTAATATTTGTTTCCTTCATTTTCAAGGGAGGAGATATCTTCCCCCAAGGGGGAGAGAAGTAGTTCCTGGAGGAGGGGATGGAAAAAACCTTACTCTTTTTATTATAAAGCACAGATATGCATACAATTCATAAATATATACAGAGTGTATCTGTGGTATTAAAATTTCACGGAGGGCAGGGGACGACGAGGAAAAAATGTCTAAGAAGGCTCCTTAGAGGCCAATAATGAAAAATAGGTTGAGAAATACAGAACTGATTTGTTCATACATCTTTCTCACCAATTGGACTGTGAGCCTTTTGTGAGTCCCCAGAGCTGATAGAATGTTTTGAATAAATGTGTAATGTTAAAAACTGAAGGCATGTGTACTTGAATGAATTCTCCCAGTAATCCTTTGGGGTGGTATTACTGTCCCACTGGGGGAAGATTAGGAAACAGGTGCTAAGTGCCCCTTCCCCACCTCCACTACCAAAGTTCCAGAGTTAATAAGGGTAAAGTAGAAACATTTTAAATTAAGGAAATCTAGAGTCCAAATCTAATGTTCTTTTATACTTTAGTATAATTGAGATAATTTACACAAAAACAGGAAAATGTGTTTCCCAATTTGCCTTCCGCATTCAAAAATGCTCTGGTTGGAATATCCTAAACCAATTTGAGCACCCAAGAACAACCTTGGCAAATCAAACCTGTGGTCTTGCAGACTCAAGCAAAGATGCCCCAGCCCTTGGCTGGGTTTGGGTGAGGATGGTGGCCTTCTACCTGACTCCCGAGAATCCAAGGTATAATCAAGTGGAGACGACACCACCCACTTAGTTTGTAACCCTGAGCCTTGCAATTGATCTAATTAAATTAAATTTTAAAAAATCCAGCCTTGAGCCTCTCCAGTGTATTGAACTGAGCAGCGTAAGGGGCTACTTTGCCCTCAAGAGGCAGGGGTGGTGGAATGAGAAGGAATACACACAATTGTAATGTAAGATTCAACAAGATGACAGTCACGAGAGAGACAGGCAACTCTAAGCCAGGAGATGATCTACAATGGGAAATAATGAGGACAGAGATGTTATTAATAAAGATGCTTTCCTGTTGAAAGCAAAGTGCAACATCTATAAAATGGTTTTATGAGTAAATTTGCTGAAGCAGGAAGAGCTTAGTAGTTCAGACCAGTGTTTTATTCTTTCCAAGGTCAAGATGAGGTTTGAAATTGGATTTATGGGGCTGTTTGTTCAATCAAACTCCTGAGCTTATGAGCAGCGGAAAATCCTTGCTGAATGACAGTTCATCTGCCTGAGATGAAACCTTTTACTTTTAAACATAAATACTTCATCCATACAGAAAAAGTGCACTAATCATAAGTGTACAGGTCAATGAATTTGCACAAAAAGACCAAACCCTTGTTAACAACCACCCAGATGAAGAAATAGAACATTATTGCATCCTAAAAGCCATCTTAGTTACCATAGATTAGTTTTGCCTTTTTTGAACTTTAAAGAAATGGAATCTTACAATATATACTCCATGTGTCTGATTTCTTTTGGTCAACAATATGTCTGTGAGCTTCATCCAGAGTGTTGTAAGTAGCAATAATTTGCTCATTCTCATTGCTGAAAGAATTTCATTGTGTGGACATACTACATTTATTTCCCAACTCTACTGTTGATGAACATTTGGATTGTTTCCACTTTTTGGTCATTATGTATGGCGCTACTATGAATATTTTTCCTACATGTCTTTTGACGAGCATATGTACTGATACATACCTAGGAGTAGAAGTACCAGTTGATAAGGTATACATATGTCCTGATTTAGTCAATTTTGCTAAATACATTTGAAAAGTAGTTGTATCAACTGTATACTACCACTGTATAATAATAGTGTGCAAGAGTTCCAAATATTCCAAATGTTCTCCAGTACTTGGTGTTGAATATCTTTTTCATTTTGGCCATTCTGGTGTCTGTTTCTGAAGCTCATGGTTTTAATTTGCATTCTCCTAATGACTAATGTAGTTAGGCATCTATTCATATGTTTACTCGCCTTTTGGATTTTCTTTTTTGTAAACTACCTTTTCAAATATATTGTATATTTGTCTGTATATATGTCTATCATTTTCTTATTATTTGTAGGAGATCTTTATATATATATATATATAGAGAGAGAGAGAGAGAGAGACAGAGAGAGACAGAGAGAGAGAGAGAGAAGTCCTTTGTCAGATATATAGCTTGCTAATATTTTCTTCTAATCCATGACTTCACTTTTCACTTTTTAATGGTGTATATTTTTTTAATTTATTTTTGAGAAAGAGAGAGGCAGGGGAGGGGCAGAGACAGAGGGAGACACAGAATCCAAAGAAGGCTCCCGGCTCTGAGCTATCAGCACAGAGTCCGATGCTGGGCTCGAACTCACGAACTGTGAGATCATGACCTGAGCCTAAGTCAGACGCTCAACCGACTGAGCCACCCAGGCACCCCAATGGTATCTTTTGATTAACAGAATTTTTTTCTTTTTTAATGCCCTGTAATATCAATTTTATGATTAGTTCGTCATAAAATATATAAATGCTATTAATGAAATCTTTGCCTTTCTCATGCTCATAAAAATAATCATCTGATTATAATATTGAATCTTCCAATCCATGAGCATGATCTATACCTTCATTTATTCAGGTTTTCTTCAATTTATCTCAGTAATATTCTGTATATTTTGATCTAAAGATTTTGCTCATCTTTGGTTAGATTTACTTTCAACTTTGGGCAAACCCCAAGTACCTATCATTCAAGTTTCAAGAGACATAAAAAAGAAAGTCTAAAATATGGGCCCTGAATTCTAAATGCTTTGATGTAATTGTGGGACACACTTGCAGAAAGATAAAAGACTGAATATTAATGAGTAGTAATTGTTTGATGTAGGCAATGAAAAAGGAGAGAGGCAAGCAACCAAAGTGGGTTGAAACTGTTGGCAGAGATGCCTGGCCCAGGATGTGAGAAGGTGTGAGATGGGCTTATGGGATGAATGGCATTTGCAGAGGGGAGTGGAAGGAAGCATTCCAAGAGAGAAACTGGAATGAGTCTAGAGGTTAGAATGAACGCAGCATGTTAAGGAGCTAACAGGGCACTGGTTGATGAAAGTGTCTACACTCTGATTCATGAGTAGTGGGAGATAAGATGAGGTCTTGAGCTGAGAGGCCCTATGAACAACAGAAGGAAGATCTTCCAGTCCATTCCAATGATGAAGTTTGACATCCTGTCCCTGGGAAGGGAGCTCAGCAAGTATTCACCCTTGCTTGATACTAATTGGCAGCCAAATAAGAACTTCCTGATAGGAATTCCCACACTCTCCCCCTTGAACCTCACTCCCTATCCAAGAAGGCCTCTAATCTAGAAATGAACTATTTCTTATAGAAAGTATAATTCAGAGACACTTTCACAGTAACCCAGAGTTCATGGCCCAGCCCAAAGGCTTAGAATCAACACCTACCACCAAGTGCTTTTTGAGAGAGCTATAGCTGTAGAACCAAGTAGCGAAGGCCACTCTGCACAATTTCTCTACACCTGGATTTCCCGGAAGAAATGGGGCTGGATGTGGGTGTTCAAGTCTTACACTTATTAAGTTTTTTATGCCCCATTTCCTTAGAAATGCCTCCATTTAACTTAGACAAAGTTAAAACCAGCAGGCTTAGGGCAGCTCCAGAACTCATGGAGGCAGGTCCTCAGGCCTCCTGGGAGCTACTGGAATGAGTAAGGCATGGAGTAGCCAGTAATGAGTTCAAATGATAAGATTCCTAAAGGGGACATGAGTATGCATTTTGCCAAGATTTATTCTAATTTTGGAACCCAATTGGAAACTTCTGAACGTCATGTTCCATTTGGCTCTGACAAAACACAGCTCTGCATTGCTTTGTGTTTGTTTTATCCTTCAAGATCAGAGCATAATTTATTTGTAGTTAGATTTTTGTGTTTAGCACAAACCTCCATTTAGATACAAAAACAAGCTGATTTTTTTCTTATATGTCCTTAGGGGGGAGAAAAAAAAGATGTACAATGGAGAAAGGTTCCACTAGAAAAACATGCATACCCAATATAGAAAATTTACGCAAACAGAAGCACCCAGAGGAGAAATATTTTATAAAGCCTAAAGTATAATGAGTCCTCAAACTTGGCACAAAACGGTAGAGATTAGATCCAGAAAATCTTCAGGACTCTCCTACATTTAGGCAGGACTGCATCTTCTCTAGCACCTCCTCCTTGTTAAAATTTCTTACCATATTTAAACAAATATTTTGAGAAGAAATATTATAACTTCCCTTGGAACCACGTTCTCTGACACTCCAGCACTATGTCTCAAACATGAGGATGTTTCCTTATCAGTGCCCATTTCCCTCTCTTTGTCTCATTTTTCATTATTCTCAGATGAATCTTTTGGTATTTGTTGGCACAAAACCAAAATCTCCTATAGCTAAAGTGTGCGGGGGCCTCCTTTAAAGCAAAAATTGAGAAGAATTGGGGGTAAGGTTATATTAATCAGGACTCTTTCAGAAGCTCAATATAAAATAAGACCCCCCCCCCCCCCCCAAAAGGAGATTAATTGGCTCGGGTAGCTACAGTCTTCTCACTACCTTCAGTTAGAAAGGTCTCAGAGAAGGACTCTGACCAAACTGAACCATGTGCCCAAGTCTGGGCTGATCACTGAGGCTGGAGCTGGGTCCTTTGCCCAAATGGCATGTGCTCTTAGAAAGTGGATTTATTTCCAGGAGGGATGTAGATGGTCACTTAGGGACAATTCTAAACTGACAAATTCGAAAGAAGCAGAAAGCAATGTTTTCCACAGTGTATTGGATCTAGTACATTAGGATTTTGGAGAAAACATTATTTCTTAAAGATGAAGGTGTTAACAAAAGAGGATACCACTACCGTAGTGGTACATTAGCACTGATTACCCTGAGACTGGTTCTAGAATGTATAGTTACTTTCACTGTGGACATCTTAGGGGCATCAAGAAGGCAGTAAAGCATAATGGCTAAGAGCATGAGCTGTGGATTCTAACTGATTAAAATTCAAATCCTCACAGTGCCAATGGCTAGCTTTGGTATTTGGGCAAGTTACTCATCCTCTTGCGTGAATAAATAATAATAAAATTTACCCCTTGGGTTATTGTGAGGATTAAATGAAATAATACACATAAAACACTTGGTACAGTGTCCAGCACTTAGAGATCACTGTTTACTCCAGATATGATTTCTTTCATTACAAGCATCATAATTATTATTGTTAATAGGACTGCCAAGGAATTTCAAGGCTAGAGAGTTCTAGGTTGGGGGATAGTGATAATATTCCATTCTATGATCTTTCTGGAATAAGGAACATCTTTCTATACATCATCTCCATCTATATCTAACCCATCCTTTGCCTTAAAGTTATTTAAAATCTCTTTCTTCCACCTTCCATAATTTCTCTTTATATCCACTGAGGTATGAAACACTAAATGTACCTGGGCAGGAGAACAAGATGATGGTACCCTTGATGCTTGTTTTAATCTTTCTAAAAGAGACTTCACAGGTAATTGGAGTCCAAGAAATTACAGTCTTAGGAAGTGTCCATGCTGTGAGCAACAAAAGATAACTCCTCAGAGAGATATGAAAACAGTTGACCAACTTCTGGAACCAATTGGCAAAGTTATGTGCAACTGCACAGACGACATTGCAAAGGAAAATCTGTGAGGTCCTCTAGGAAAAACTGGAGTCTTCAAGACTGCACTTCTGCCTTCTCATTAACTTTATTATATCTTACTTTTTATAAACTTTCCATTGAGAGCTCCAGGAAGGGAGATGTCTCAACAGAAACTGGTTCCTTTATTTCTACTGCAGCTGTCAGGGATCCCTGTTGCCTGTAGATTTAGGACTTAGAATTTTTTTAATCAAGGAAAAGAGTGTGAGACAGGAAACTAGGTTCCATTTGAGTTTGACTTCCATGCTCTATTGAATGTCTGTGGTAGCAATTACTCAGGATTCAGTCTTATTTTTTAAAAGAAAATGTTTCATAATATTTTTTTTCTTTCTAATTGTGAAAGGCAGATAGAATAACACCTTAATATTTATATAGAACTGGTCCTTGGAAAGTGCTACAAATAATGTCATTCTTTTTCCCACCAGAATTCCTTGTGGAAGCAACATATTTTCCTCACACCATTTTTATAGATTATGTAGTCTGTCAGAAGCATTGTGGGGGCCAGAACCTGGGTTTTCTTTGGATTTGAAATGAAGTATTAGGTTTCCTTTCTATTACAAAAACAACATGTCTACGCAAAAGCAGGCTTTTATGCATAGTGCTCAAGGTAATTGCCATGGGAAAGAGCTCAGTTAAAACTTCTTGCTTTTCAACACTCAATCAAATCATCATTTTCCCATTTTCTTACAAACTTTTTATAGCCATAACTTTAATGGTGGCGTAGCATCCTATCTATATCAGTTATTTGCTCTTAGTAATATTAAGTATTTTCTGTGAAACTCATGTGTATCCAAGGTCGCAATATATTTCTTCCTGTGGGTTACAGTGGTTTTAATTTGTTTGCCAAATGAAGTGTAATTGACATGCAACATTTTATTAGTTTCAGACATACATAATAATTCGATATTTGTATACTTTGAGAAATGATTGCCATGGTAAGTTTAGTTAACATATGTTACCTTACATAGTTATAAAATTATTTTTTCTTGTGGTGAGAATGTTTAAGATGTACCAATTGTACATCAGTATCTTAACACAGTAAACATATATTTATCATTCATGCGACAGTACAAGATGGGTTCTCCTTCTCAGCAGGTGATGGCCATCCTCCATGTAGTGATTCAGAAACACAGATCTCTTCCCAATTTGTGGCTTCACAACCAGTTCTAAGTCGTGGCCATGCATACACAACACACAGAACGGATCCTGCAACAAAGAATTTCTGGCTCAAAATGTCAATAGTGCCAAGGTTGAGAAATACTGCCCAAGAGACACATTATCTTCTGCACCCAGCCAGCTAAATAGGGAAGCAGAGGAACTGATTAAGATAAAACCACATTGTAAATGCCTTGACTTGGAAACACTAGTCACATGATTCCCACCTGAATGTAAGAGGTCTAAGAAATGGGTCCGGGTGGGCAGCTGCTTCCAGCAACAGCTCTTTTTGGGGGGAGCAAGAATTTCTAGTGAACAGCTAGCTAACTTGTCAGAGGGGTCAATGGCAGAATTTGAATTGTATATTTGCATGGCTACTCACAACACTGCTGAAGCCTCAATCTGAGCTAATAAAACCAGTGATATATAAACGCAACCCCGAACTCCTGCTTGGGCTCCAGATCATCTGATGTCCTATTTGATATATTATTCAGTGTCACAAACAACACAGCCAAACAGAACTTTTGGTCTTCCCACCGAAATTTTCTCTCTCTCATCTTTTCTTTCTCAGCAAATGATGACACCATGCTTCTCCCCACTTTCCTACACCCTCCTCCAATTGTTCAGCAAGTCTTTGCAGCTCTATCCCCAAGACATCCTGCAGGTATTACCATGGACCACCATTTCTAGCCTGAACAACCACAGTAACCTTCCAATTGGAGGTAACCTCTGTAACCTCTCTTTTCCCACTACAGTTCATTCATATAACCAAAGTGTACTTTATAAACTGTAAAGATTATTTCTTTTTTAAAAAAAGAAGTTCATTTATCTTGAGAGAGAGAGAGAGAGAGAGAGCACAAGATGGGCAGGGGCAGGGAGAGAGGGAGAGAGAATCCCAAGCAGGTTCTGCACTGTCGGCTCAGAGCCCGACGTGGGGATCAATCTCATGAACCATGAGATCATCATGTGAGCCAAAATCAAGAGTCAGGCACTCAGCCAACTGAGGCCACCCAGACACCCCTGTAAAAATTATTTCTGTACATCTGGTGCCAGATCGCTCTCTTGAGTGCCTTGGCACATGCCCCAGCAAGGGTCGTGTAAGACCCATTCACTTCACTCCACTGTTCCTCTGGGGTCTGCACACTCTCCCTTCACTCAGGTTCAGTTCCCTGAACCTGCAACTGGCACTGGTTTGGTGGCTTCTAGATTCACCACGGTCACCTTCTTTGTACCCTTCTAGGAACGTGGCGTAGTTTTGTAAAATGGAGAGTCAGTTTGTCAAAATGGAGCAGCTGATTTGTCCAAGTCCATGAACTTCACCATAGTCTACAACACTCACCATGATATGGCCCCCTAATCTCATCTTCTGCCTTTCTCCACCACTGCACTGAAGACACACTGGTGGGCACTCTCCCTCTAATGTGCCAGGTCTCATGGGTCTCAGAACGTTCATGTTTGGTGCTCCCTTTCTCCTTGGAGCATGCTTGCCTGGATGCTTGCACACCTGCCTCCTTCTCATATTTCCAGCCCAAGGTGCTATCTCCTCAAAAGGGAAAACACTCCTGAAATGGCTGTTACCACCCACCTCCACCTCTCCAAACCTATATCCTATCTCCTTGTTTCAGTTTCTCCAGAACACCTACTACAATCTGGAGTGGATACATATTAATTTTTTGCTTGTATACTGTTTGTCTCCCCACCCCAGATTGGAAGCTCCATGAGGGCAAAGTCTTTGCCAGTCTTGTCTTTCACTGTACCCCCAGTTCTAGAACAGTACCTGGCCTGTGGTTAATACATAGTCATTGAATCATTGAACCAACAGGAGAATATTGGAGCCTTAGAAGAGTAGAGAATGGTGAATATGAGGACTTAGCTCCAGCTTTGCAACAGATCTCATAGGCCCACAAATCCCACAGGTCTCACAGATCACATTCCCTCCTCTGTAAACCTCTTTTCTTACCCAGGAAAAGAGCTTCCACAAAGGCCTCCTAAAAGCACAGATGGGAAGATCTTTAGACTTAGTAAAGAATTTTCTCTGGGGCCAGCAAATGGTTATCATTTGTGGCTCACTTCAGAAACCTCTGTGTACCTACCTATATGTGACTTCTGACCTGCTCTCCTTCCAGGCCACACACAGAATGCCATTACTGGGGGAGAGTTGGAGGCCTTGTTATTATTATTATTATGAAAATAATAATAATTATTATATTATTGTCCTCGCCTCTCCACACTCGAACTAACCTCTATTATCTTTTACGCTGGCATATTCAGGCTGCCCTCTCACTTTCTTGAACAACCAAGATTGCTCTGTGCTTTTGAAAAGCGTCATAGTCCAAAAAACTAGATCCTTAGCCTGATACATCCCTAGAAAGTTCTTGTGGTTGACCACCTGGCTGCTTCCTGGCACCCACGTCAGGCTGAGATGCTGCTTTGGGTGCACACACGGATAGCAGCAGCCTCGCCTTTGATGTCCTCTTTCATCCCTCTTCATTGTCCTTTACAGACTGGGTTCCCCATTCTTTCAATTAATAGCTATTTATCGAGCATTGAACTGGGCTTGAAAATGGATACAAGCAGAGGCACATCTGCTGTGAAGTTAATAAAACTTAGGCTGCAAGACCCACGGTCACATGGATTTTTTAAAATTTACTGAAGTGAAATATTTTGACTGAAGTTTAGTTAAAACTGTCCTTCCACTCTGTCTTCCCTTTACCACACTAACCCTTGTGCAGGGTTGCCATAGTATTTTTGGAATTCTGCTGAGGTGAAGGTGAATTGGAGATACATTTAGTTTGGATTTAATAGGGTGTATTTATATGGTTCACAGTCATGTCTGTAGATAACAGTTATGTCATTGTGATTCATCTTGGTGTAGGATTGCTTCTAGAAATACTCCCAGAACTCACTGCGCCAACTTATCCAGCATCATGATATGAAGGCACACAGCCAGATGTCATACCATGATATGAATGCACTATGTAGAATCTGGACTTGTAAATACATGAGAAAGGGAGGGTCACCCAGGCATGAGATTACAAAGGCAGAAGCTGGTCTGTGGGAATTCATCCGGTCATCAAACATATAAAATCACATGCAGAGATTTCAATTCTCATGGACATCTAGGCAAAGAGAAAGTTCTCTCTGTGTCTGTAGAGTACAAACTCTTATAGGAGTAATTCTATACTTTATTTTTTAGTTTTTAGTTTATTTATTTTTTCGAGAGAGTGCATGAATAGGAATTAGCGGCAGAGGGAGAAAGAAAAAAAAGAGAATCCTAAGCAGGTTCCACCCTCAGTGCAGGGCCTGACATGGGGCTCAATCCCACAACCATGAGATCAGGACCTGAGCCAAAATCAAGAGTCGGTCGCTCAACAGACTGAGCCACCCAGGTGCCCCAGAAGTAGTACTATAAATAGCAAATATGTCCTGTGTCAGTCGATTGTTTAGCATCCCAATTATTTAATTTAAAGTATTAAAAAATTGATTTTGATCAACCATCTTGGAGGAAAGACTTCTGGGTCCGGCATTATCCTTCTATTGTTTCGTTCTATAAAGTTATTGTCATATGAAGAGGTGATCAAAGAGTACATAGCCAAATAGAAACAGTATGCTATTGGCAGTGTGGGGAGAGGGTTGGATTACAATGTTTGTGGTGTTTCTCAGCATTTAAAATTGTTAAATTTACTTCCACTTCTATTTTTAATCTGAATAAATATTTAATTTTCTTAAATACTCCCATGGTTGGTAAGCTAACTAACTGGGTCATCTCCTGGATGCAGGTACATATGACGTATTTCTGATTATTTACAAGCTTCCAATAGACATTAAATGAGTCCTGGATAGGAAAAAAGGTGAAGAAATTATCAGAATGTATTTGACACTCCTTCCATCTGCCAATCCCCCATTCCCCTCATTTCTCCTAAAAATAATCCCCAACAAATTAGACTCTTAATAATCATATTCTTGAGGGAAATGAAGGGGCTAAATTGTGGTGTGTGTTATAGGTCAAATTAGGCAACTCTCTTCTTTCCCTTCGGCCATCGCCATCAAGAGGAAAGCCAGCAAGTGTGACAGGGCTAAGTGTTACCCTTGACTTAAGCGTCCTAACACAAGTCCTAAGAAGGGACCTTCTGATCTTCATGGGTCAGTCACTCTGAGGGCTAGAAGACCCTGAATGCAGTCACAGCGTGACGTCAGTGAATGTTCTTTCTAGAAGCCTGCATCTTTTCTTCCTTCCCTGCTTAGATTATAATGATTAGTCAACTGATTTCCAAACATTCAGTGAATGTTTGACTCAGGTGAGCCACTTACAGCAGAACTTGAACTACAAATTGGGTACCATGCTGCCCAACCCTACCCTTCAATTCTACACAGAGTTGTTTGCAAAAGACCTGTCAAATGGAGCCTGCTTACCAATTGATCATCAACTGTGGCTATCATTTTCTTCATAAAAGAAAATGAAGTACATCACGGTTTTCCAACAAAAATTAACCAGAAATGTAAAGGGATTAGAATCAGAACAGTAGGTGAAGCAGCCAGCAATTAATCATTTACTACAGGGTGGGTGACCTTTACATTGAAGGTAACAGGTATAATTAAACAGCCTCTTGCTGAGTGGGTGTTGAAACTGAAATTCTCTAGGCCTGACTCATGGCTTTCCACCTGGTTCCTGGCTCTTTCCGACTTGGTTGGGAGGCAGGTTGCCTCTCATAACAAACTCTGGGAAATCCCCGCCTCAGGACTGCCTTGGAAAACACTGCCAGTGTTTTACTTTGTCATTTAAAGTTTGTTTGTGTGCTGGGCCAGGAGAAGCCTGCAAGCAAGTACTTGAACTGGGTGGAATGAAAGCCTAGGGATCAAATAGCACCCTAGACCCATTGCCAAGGCCAAGGGAGGGACAGAGACCTAATCACAGAAAGTGGCTGCAGCTGCACTCCAAAGCTGTTATTATTGTCTTGCTGTAGCCCCTGAAACCTTGTTTATTTCCTGTTTCAAACTTCTGGAGGTATACCCTGCAGGACAGTTATTAAGGGCAATAACATCACAGCCCAGTGAGGTGGGCTAGCCTTTTTTGTTTCATTTGGTGGTACCATCTTAAATATTATGAAGTCCAAAGCAATTTTGGCTTTGCAAACTCCTTTTTTATCCATAGATATCTTCTGATCCTTGCCTCCAGGACCCCCTGCCCCCACGTCTCCCCATCCTTGGCTTCCCCTGTGAAACCAGAGACTTTTAAAGGTGATCAAGCTGATGATGCTTAGTTCAGGTTCCATGTTTCTCTCAAGTATGAAATCCTCTGAATCTGATGGGAGAGGAGAAGGAAGTAAAACTGGATAGTCTAAATAATTTATAGTTAAAGCCAAGATTTATGAGGGGAATTACTGCACAGAGCTTGGTTTTGTGTGTCTTTGGACCTGGGAGCCAGATTCTACCCTTTGACTGCCCACATGTGTCTCTCATGGCTCTTTGGCACCACCCTTCCGGGGTGCAGGGAAAGCTACAAGTGTCCCATAAGCTTTGGTCCTGAAAGCCAGAGGAGAGTGGCCCTGCTGGTGTTCTTGGTAATTAGCATGTGGCTCTTCAAGATGAAAAAGAAAGACTTTGTGGTAGCAGAGGAGGAAGCAAAAGGAAGCAGAGAAGGAACCACAGACTGTGGGAAACACTCCCAGGGAGACCAGGCCCGGGGGAATGCAGGATGCGCCTTAGACCCTTGAGTCCTGTCTGGCCCCTCCTTTTGCCAAGGAGGTAGACATTAGAGTGGGACCATTTTTGGAGCCACGAGTTAGAATCAGATTCTACTTCGGGCCGGCCCTGCTAAAATTCATTTTGAGAAGTTCAAAGACTGGAACAGAAGAAAACTGAAATTCTAGCATCCTTTCACATGTGCGCACGTGGGCGTGCACGCACGCACGCACACACACACACACACACACACACACACACTGCTTGATGAAGATATAGGGCAAAGTGAATTAATAAACCACACTTAAAACAGTACCTAACACATAGAAGATGCTATAGAAGCACTATTTGATTTCCTGCTTTAACTATGAACAACTATTATTATTACTATTATTGGATTTTGACTTTGCTTTCAAAGAATTGATTTTGAACATGAAAGTGTGGGTAAGAAATCCCAGCCATATTCTTGCTTTTCTCAGTAACCCCACATGAGTAGGCAAAGCAATGAGCTAAAGGAGATGGTGTACCTGGTGTGGAGGCCAGGGGAAGCTACGAGAAGGCAGGGCAGTGGGAGGCACGCTGAACACAAGAATAAGCCTGGTGGATGGCTTGTGTATAAGTACAGCTGTTTGCCTGACTCTCCACTGTAGGGGAAAGAGCCAGAGAGAATGAGGCCAGGATCTGAACCCTCAGCTGTGAATTACCTAGCTGTGAAAATTACTGAGTACCTCTGAGCCACCAGCTCCCCTTTTACAAATGGATATGATTAAGCCACATCCCGGGGGAGGAGCAGAAAACTAAGTGACTCTGGGGATCAGCTTGCTTTGGCCCCTCACAGTATTGAGGGGATTTTATTAGCTGGAGTCTACAATGGAGCAAAAGAAATTAGGAAAGAAAGGCAAAATCCACACTATGGGATGACATCTAAGTAATCTACTCAGCAGTTAACTGGAACATAAATGAACACATACAGTCAGTTACAATTCATATCCATACCTAATCAAAGAGTAAATGATCCCAGCAGGCTTTTGGATCCTCTCTCAGTGAGAGATCTCAGGACTTATCCAGGTGGGCCTAACCTAGGGGAATGCCTGACCTGGTCCTTTTCCTGCTCAGATCCTTTTAGGACTTTTTCCATGTTTATTGCTTGGTTGGTTGTGGTCTCTGGTCTTCCCCCATGTGCCCCACAAGTATTCAGCCCATGTTGGTCTGCCTGGAACCATCTATTCCATCTATCACAAGTTTCCAATTGCAGCCAATTCTTACTGTTTTTAGTTCAGGATTTAAGAATCTTTACCTTTATTTTTATAACCATTGCTGGTCCCAAACTCATTTTTTCCCCTCAGTAAAATTGGAATAATCTCATAGGGTTGTTAAAAAATAATATTTTCTATTCAGTTAGCACAATGCTTGTCACCTATATATAAAAATATTTTTAATGTTATTTACAGTCATCACCATCATCATCTTCATAATTCGATTGTGCTACTCTTTAAACTGGCTCCCAGAAGATGCCTTTTGAAATCACTTGTAGCAGTTTCTCTTTTACATCAGAAGATGGTTTTATGAATCACCCCGATGCTTGGCAAAGAGAAGACAACTTTCAAGTGGAGGGCTACGAACAAAACAAAACGAAACAAAAAACTAATTCCCGTATGATGCAAGTCATTTACTTTATGACTCCTTCCTCAGTCCCACTTGAAACCTACCTGAGTGTAATTTCATTGTTGAATTATTTAATGCCACTCAGATAGGAGCTTTCATAGGGAGTTACGTTACCTCCAAGGAGCTGCCTGGCCTACGTATCTTAAATTCGTGATGGAATCAACATAACCTCATTTTAACATGTTACCATTCTACTCCTCTTTAGAGCTATTCAAATGCTAAGTTTGGACAGCACATAGAAGCCTAGATTCAGTTCACCCAGGGAAGTGGAAACTGGTAGAAATCAGCAGGCCTTCTATAGATTGGGCATCCTCAGGGATGGTGTGTAAATAAGTTGCTGCTGAGATCATGACATTTGGGATCAAATCCCAGACGAGAACACAATAACGTAAGGAAAGGGACAGCCCATTCAGTGTAATGTAACTGGCCTGGCATGAGGTGGCCCGGATGACACCAGGCACCAGAGAGAGACCCTGTGTTCAGCAGACAGGAGCACTCCATCCACCAGGAAGAAGTGCAGTAAGCACGAGGAGGATGATTTCCCAGATTTTGCGTTAGTCTGGTCGACACCTCCCTTGAGATTAGGCAATTAGCTTTGTTTTGATTCTGCGCTCACTGAGAAACCTTCTAATTCTTTCATAAGTCACCCTAGGCACCTTAATTCCCAAAGGGGTCCCCTGGATTACGGGAATGAATATTTCATTCACTGGAATGGTAACACCATCTCTGTAGGGAATAAATTTGTTTTGTGGCATAGAAATCAGTTGTCCATGAGTTTAGCATGACACAGGCCCTCTGGGTCTAGTCAGCTCCAAGCAGATCTGAAAAATAGAAATTTAGCATCAGAAAGGACCCAAACTCTCAATCACTGTTTTCTTAAATTGTGTTGTGCTTCAGTGTCCTCATCTGCAAAGCAAGGGAAAATAATAGCGCCTGTTTCGTATGGTTGTTGAGAGGATTTATGATTTAGTAGGTGTAAATTATTTATATATAAGTGTATATATGAAAGGATTTAACATATGGAAGTACTTCGAATGGTGTCTGTTATTCATAGCGACCCCACAAGACACTCCCCAGAGTACCCTGTTAGAAGCAGCCCCCTGATGTCACTCTGCCTTAGGCTTTCTTACATGGCCCTCGAAGCACTTACCTCCTCCATCTACTCCTCTCTGAAAACTAGAGACTTCAAACAAAAGCTGCATGCAATGTGCCTTCATGGGCATGTGACCTGTGCTTAGTTTAATGCTTGGCTCTTGGCCATCTTGAAGTCCCTAATAATTTTTCAAAAAGGGACCCCACATTTTTATTTTGCACTGGGCCCTACAAATTACGTAGCTGACTCCATGTGACCAGTGAGTAGTCAAGTGGCCTCAAGAAGGCTATTTCCTTTCCAGATGGCTCTTAGTTTTTTGTTTTTTGTTTTTGTTTTTTAATGTTTATCTGAGTCAGCACAGAGCCCGATGCGGGGCTCAAACTCATGAACCGTGAGATGACCTGAGCCGAAGTCAGATGTTTAGCTGACTGAACCACCAAGGTACCCCTATCTTAGCTCTATGGATGTTGTGGAGACAAGGATGAGAGAGATGAGATTAATATGGCCAGAGACCCAGGCTTGCCAATGAGCAGAGCGGAGGCTTCTTGAATGTGTAGCAATGTTTCCAGGCTACGGGCAATAAATTATTTCCCAGGGGTCTCAGTAGACTCAAAGAAAACTAAGAGAAACTCTGGATGTACTTCCCCTCTCTACCAATTTCCCAAAATAACAAACATACTTGGTAATTCATAGTGAAATGATTTGAGTTACCCAGAGATACGGAGAAACCAGCTTGGCTTTCAGCACAGGGAATGAGCGCCCTTTGAGCACCTGGCCACTGCTGGGAAACTAAAAGCACAGTCATTTTGGCTGGAGCCTTCCAGTGGAGATTATTGTGGGGAAGGGGGAAACATGACCGCTTCAGACAAGCAGCTGAAGCCATGTACCCTTAAAGGTGACCTCCGCGTCAACCACAGAAGCAATTGCTTTGACTTCCAGCAGGGTAACCCCAGTGGCCTGGGAGCCTGTGTTAGGGTCCCTGCAATATGTTGCCTACTTGGGTGGGATTTCGGGTGGGATTTCCACTAAATTCAGTAATGGGAGTGAGAGGCATAGTGTTTTGAGGGCACTATTGTAAACTGTTCCTTCTTTGAGTTTCTAAGTTTGGAGTGGCCCAAAGAGAAAGGATTCTACAAATACTCAGCCTCCTTATTCTCGTATGTCTGTACTTTGTTCATACAGTAGGTCTGACTTTGACCCTGGAAGACATTACCGGGTTCGTTCTTTCATCTTCTGATTCCCCATCTGTGGCCCTGAAGTGCCAACGTAATTTACCAACAGTTACCAGCAGCACAGATAAATGGATGAGCTTTCTGAAACGCTGCTTCAAATCCCCTTTTAGAGAAATCCATCTAAACATCCCGTTCCCAATAATTCAGTTTCTTTGGACACTTCAGTTCACTTTGTTCTGATTTTAGAAGCAAGAAATGCAGCGCAAGATATTTCTGAGCTGGGAATTCGCCTTCCCGTTGCAGAAGTGCAACAGCAACCCCAGAGAGAAAACTTTCAAGTCTGCAGAGAAAACAAGGGCTGGAAAAATGTTTGTTTATTGCCAGCTCTCCCCACAGCCACTTACATAAGAGCTCGTGCTGAGACAGGCTGTCCTGCCCAGACTCAGGATCAAGAGTTATGCTCCTTGGGATGATGACAGAAACAATGTGGGAACCACAGAGCCGTGGCCTGTGACGCAGTCCAGGAAGGAAAACCAAGTGTTGTGTGGCGATTAGTCCTTTCACAATGGTGTGATGGCTTCCTGGGCTGTTTTCAAGCTCGCGGGGTATGGCACAATCTGGGGGGCAGGTGGGAAGGCTCTGTGAGAGAGATACAGCTGAAGAATGGTTCCTCGTTTTCCCAGTTTGAAGATAAAACAATGCACAAAACTGTGTGAGCTGACGGGCAGAGTCAAAAGTTCAGCTATCTCCTGACCTTCCAGATCCATTCTGACTCTCAAGCTACATAAATAAACACTATATCCAAATCTGGGAGCATTTAAAAAGTTTGGACGAATTTGTGTAGATTTTGTTCAACTGTTTACTGCACTATATAGATTTTTTTTTCTTTGCAAAACAAACATGAAAAACTAAGTCTGCCAGAAAAAAAAAAAAAATGCAGGGGCGCCTGGGTGGCGCAGTCGGTCAAGCGTCCGACTTCAGCCAGGTCACGATCTCGCGGTCCGTGAGTTCGAGCCCCGCGTCAGGCTCTGGGCTGATGGCTCGGAGCCTGGAGCCTGTTTCCGATTCTGTGTCTCCCTCTCTCTCTGCTCCTCCCCCGTTCATGCTCTGTCTCTCTCTGTCCCAAAAATAAAAAACGTTGAAAAAAAAAAATGCAAAAGCCTTTTACAGCTTGCCTCCCCCCTTGCTGTTACTGAAAAGCAGATGTGACGGGCAGAGATGCAGGCCTGTAATCAAGCTCGTGAAGCAGCCACGAGGCAGTCTAAACTATTCTCGACAGCCTCCCTCTACAGGAGACGCCACAGCCTCTTTGAGTAGACTGTGCCAGGCTTTAAGTGAATATCAAAAAAACATCTTCCATATGTTTTAACTTAACTTCTGGTTTAAACGCAGGCCCATTCATTTTGTTCCCTCCTTCACAGCCTTCATGAGTAATTGTCCACTGACTTTGCTGCTTGCCATTCATACCTGGGTGTGCGTTTTTCTTACTCCAGACACCTAACTCTTAGCGTCTGTCGTCACAAATAAGGTTTCTGCTTATTGCTTTGGAATGACAGGTTGCAACTAGCACAACCTTATACACGTACAAGATACTCAGTCAGCATTTTGCTGATGGAGTAATCTCTCTTTCTCTCTCTCTCTCCTTGCTTCTCCTGATACATTTTTCACTTCCCCCCTTCCCTGATTTTTCTTTCTTTTCTTCTCCCTCTGCCACCCAAACTTTGTGCTTACCAGTGCATCTACTGAGTACTCTCTAAAGCCCTGATTTACACCAAACAAGTAACATGATGTCCACAAAATAGAACAACACTCACTTTGGGACCCCAACTTTGGCCTGAATCTATGTGAGTCATAATTTATTGGAACCAAGCTGAGGTTCAAAAGAGCAAAGGTAGTGGGACCCTATGTATCACCCTTGGATTCTTTCTCACTGGACCTCACACATAAGAATCTTTCTCACCTGCGTGATTTCCCATCCTTTCTTCCTCCTGACTCTTCTGCAGATCATCACGGACAAGATGGACTCTGAAACTAATAGTTTCTGATCTTTCATTCACTTTTCAGCATCTCTAGGAAAGAGGAAAACTGGGAAAGGTTCTAAATTATTCAGACTCATGGGTTACAAATGGAAGAAACACATCTTAAACCAGCTTAAGCCTAATTTATTTGTTCATATAAACAAGACATAAAAAAAAAAAAGATGGTTGGATTGAGGGATATCCTCAGGACTCTCTCATTCTCTCTCCTTTTTGCTCTTGCTTGATGCCATTTTCCCATACCAGCTTCTCCATGGAGGTGGGGACATGGCCATGGGCAAAAGCTCACTTCCTCCTATATAGCTCATGACCTGAGCAGACAGGATTTTCCTGCCTTTCGCCCTGTGGATTGGGAAAAAAAAAAAAAATGAAACAAACAAACAAACAAAAAAAAAAACAAGATTAGATGCTTATTGGCCCATTCACTATGGCTAAACATGTGAGGTATGTGATGGGCTCTCCTGGGTCTCCTGTGGTCAGGGGGATAGCATGTGTCTGTTATCAGAGGAAAGGGGAGGGGGAGTTCTAGGAAGACTAAATAAGAGTCAATATAGCATCTGAGGAAAAGAGAGCTCTGTGAAGACACCAGGTCTATTGGCAGATGACTCCTCCCTTGTATCTTCCTCCCTATCCTCATAGCCCCATAAGTGAGAGTTAAATACTACAGGTACTCTAAGGGCTCTCAGACCCTTTTCATGAAGATATAACAACAGTCAATATCCTACCATCCTGGCAGAGAAAAAATGGGGACAGTTTGTCTGACTTTCCTACCAACACCAAGAAGTAATTAGAGGTAAAACTTGGGATTCACAAAAAATTACAGACTCAGAGAATTGGAGAAGATCTAAGGAAATCTGTATTTCTTATCTCTGCCAGAGCTTTACAAAGAAGGGTGACGATGGGTGGTAAAAGACCTTATAGAGGGTCTTGCATTAGGTGAGAGGCTGGACAAAGAAACTCCTAAAGGTCCTTTAGACTCTGAGAGACCATGAGTCTGTGAAACTATCCCAACTTGCAATCGGTTGATTCTTTCCTTAAATTGTTCAGGACATTATCTCACTCCCCCATGCTTACTGATTTTAATGGCCAGCAAGGCTTGTAGTAGGCGATTCCATCCAAATATCTCATATAAACAAACACTCCCCCCCCCCCCCCCGAGCTCCGACCCAGCCTTAGCAGAGTAAGCCCAAGCCTGGGAATTCTCAGACCTTTAGAAACTAGAAAGACTTCTACTGGCCCTCATCCCATTTTAGCCAAAATTTGTGAGCCTCCTTTTCTATAAATTTTGGCATTTCTGTTCCTTTTCTTTGTGTCTTGACCATATTAACCAGATCACAGCTGAGAAGAGAAGCCTGAGGTTGAATACAGAGACCTAGAATATCTTCATACTAACTTTTTCTGATCACAAAGAATTCGGGAAGTCAAGAAAGCAAGAGAAAGAGTTGATCTTCGTTCTCATTTTCCTACTGTCTTCAGAAAAATAACCCCCAAAGATGTTCATATCCTAATCCTTGGAAACTGTGAATATGTTATGTTATGTGGCAAAGAGGAATTCTGGCTGCTATTAAGCTGACTTGAAGATAGGAAGATTGACCAGGGAAGCCCACTGTAATCCCAAGGGTCCTTCAAATTAGAAGAGGAAGGCATGAGAGGAAGAGTAATACAATGTAAGAAGGACTCCACACACCACTGCTGGCTTGAAGACAGAAGAAGGGAGCCATGAGCCAAAGAATAGGGGCAGCTTCTAGAAACTGTAAAGGCAAGGAAGCAGATTCTTCTCTGGAGCCTCCAGAGAGGAAGGAAGCCCTGAAAACACTTAGATTTTAGCCCTGTTAGACCCACACCAGACTTCTGACCTACAGAACTGCAAGATAACAAATTTGGGTTGCCTAAGCCACTAAATTTGTGCCTGTCTGTGACAGACAAGATAAGAAACTAACACATTTCCTATCTCTTTCCTGTGTATCCTGAAATGTTAGGTTCCTTAGGATTCCAACTGCCAAACTATATAGAGACAAGAGAGTTTAGCAGACAAGGAAAACAGACTTGATTGACTCTGTTATGACTTCACTTTGTGACGTTGGATAAATCAGTTTCTCTGGCCCTCAGTTTCCACATCTGTAAAGTGAAGTAGTTTTATTAAACAGTCTCAAAAGCCTTTTTCCCTCCAAGTTCAGAGATTTGATATCCTTAACCTTTTCTTCCTGGTGTAGAATGCTCTGCAAGCCCTAGCCAACCATCCCCACCACAGCTCACGGCAGAGCTTTGGATAGGGAGAAAAGGTCCGTGTGGTCACAGCTCTCTTGGGTCTTACCCACAGCGAGCGAGGGCAGAAGTGGTCATAGTAGGCACAGCAGCTGCCCAGTTTGCCATCTGTACTCAGGAAGAAAATATTTAGTGCTAAGTGAGCACTGTAGGGGCTAAGGTGCTGGAGAATCCCTAAACCCAGGTGATGACAGAGGTCCTCCTGAAGGAGGGGAGGCTGTGTTAGCTTTGGATAAGGATATTCAGTGCATCAGTAGTGGCAAGAGGCAAGGCCCAGAATGAGCTGGGCGTGGTGAATAGACCAAGCTGATAGAAGAGAAAGGTGTTGTTGTGGACATAAAGTTAGAAGGACATGTTAAAACCGGATGGTAGGGGCCTTAAAAAATTCCAGGACAAGGATATAAAGACTGAGCGACCTCCTTTTCTAAAATACATTTTTAAATTTATTTATTTTGAGAGAGAAAGTGAGGGAGGAGCAGTGAGAGAGGGAGAGAGAGAGAATCCTAAGCAGGCTCCCCACTGTCAGTGTGGAGCCCGATATGGGGCTCGAACTCACGAACTGCGAGATCATGACCTGAGCCAAAACCAAGAGTCAGGAGCTTAACGGACTGAGCCACCCAGGTTCCCGAGTGACCTCCTTGAGGCTGCACTGCATTTTGTGCCATGTCATATGCACAAAGCTTAGTATAGTGCCAGACACATAATAGGTGCTGAACACAATAGGTGCTCAATGTTTCTTGAATGAATAAATGAACACAAACGTTTTTTCGAACAGGACACTGCCATAACCCATGATGAATTTAAAGAATGTAAGTGGGACCCCAGTGTACCAAATGGATTAGAGGAGGCAGGGGTGGAATGTCTGGATACCAATCAAGAGTCTGCCAAACTGACGGAGACATAAAGGTCAAGCTGGGCAGCTGGGCAGTGTGAACTGAAACGAAGAGATCCATGTGCCATTAAGACTTTCTCTAAACCAGCCCAGCTGGGAGGATGTCATTTTCATTCATGCAAATCTCCAAGGAAGGAGCACCCCCACCTCATGAATAAGAGCAACGCAATAGCCCAGACAGGCCAGCACACACTGAACAGAAATCCTCAGGCAGCAATTTAAGCATCTGTAACCCACATTGTATTGTCAGTGGAAATGACCACTGATCTCTGCACAATTATTCTCCCTGTAATCAAAGCTGGTTCTTAGTTCACCCTTTCCTTCCCTAGACTCAACAACTCTGATTCCCCTAGTCATTTTCAGAGGCTCATTCACCAAGTCTTCTGATTGCTTATGTTCTTCTCCTCTGATTCCTTTCCAACTTCCCTCTCCCTGAAGTCATGCACCTGAATCAGTGTTGCTCTAGCCACACTCATCTCTAAGTAGATGGCAAGGAGCATAGCTCTCCTCCAGGAGGGAGATGTGGCCTCATGGGAGCATTGCAGTTATGTTCCAAGCCCAGCCAGCCAAGGATGCTGACTGTCCTGACCTAGAGGAGCCCCCACAGAAATCAGCAAGAAGCCCACCTCCAGACAGTGTCTGGCCTCAGATCCCAGAGGAAGTCACTGTCCTTTTCCTCTTCATCATCCTCTCTAAGCTTTCCTATCTTTGTATCAGCCAAAGCCCATACCGGCAAGGACAGAAGAGTAATTGATGGCCTTAAGGGATATCAAAGTGCTATTGAGCAAAAACACAACTCAACAGCCTCGCAGGTGCTTCCTGCAACAGGGAGGGAAAGAAGTGTCTTTAGAAAGCCCTAAATAACTCTAGGCAGGGATGTCAACTTGACAAATGACCCTCAAGAAATAGCCCCGTTGTTCTCTGGTGTGTGATTCATCCCAACCGGTGCTGGTGTCAGGGGCAAGGCCCAGCCGTGAGTCCCGCAGTTATCACTTGGGGCTGCTCTTCAGCTCTCCTCTCAGGAGGGATAAGAAGGCATTGTCTTGGTTCCCTTGGCCCAAGTCACTCTGACCTTGTTCTCCAGTGGAATCCTGAATTTGTGCTGATTTAGTTTAAGCTGCATTAGGTGGAGGGTGGGCACCATGGGGAGACTCTCTGAGCATCCAGAGGTCCCCTGCCCTTTGATGTGAGCTCCCAGGGCTTCTTGCAATCATAGCAACAAACACCATGGGCTCCTCTGGACAGAGACCCCCTTTTCTCTCCCTGTTCTCAGTTCCTCAAAGAACTGGCCTAAGTGCTTGTCAAATGTTGGACTGAATAAGTGAAAAGATCCCAAGACCAAGAGTCATGATAGCTAGTTTCTGGTCTTGACTCTGATAATAAGTAGCTGAGATCATGACCATGCGTTCAAGTTCTCCGCGCCTCCTTATCCTTGTGTGTAGAATGAGAACGCAAGCTCTCAAATCCCCTCAAACTCAGACCATGAGGTACACAGAGGCCTGCAGGGGCTGGCTCGGGCTTGTACTCGCTCAGCAGAGCAAAGGTTGGGCAAATATGAGGCACTAGCAATTCCTTTGCACACCCAACAACAGTCGTAAACAAAAATAGATTGAAAACCCAGGTAAAAGGTGCATAATAATTTCAATTAGTAGGTAGGCCAGGAGGCCTCTCCAATGACACTAGATGCAGGTGTTGTGAGTAGCAACTGGACTGGCAGGCAGCCTTGCGCCCACACTTAACATAAATACGGCATTATCATCCCCCATGAGTTTATTGGGTCCTCTTCACCAAGGTGTCCTAGCCACCAGACTATGATGTACATTCTTTGGCTTATGATGTTTCTTCTGTGAAACAGCACAACAAATGAATTGTCCGAGGAAGGTTGTCCCACCAGCAGAGGCAATTTTGTATGTGTGAGTTCCAAAGAGGAGTCTCTACACAAGATGGGGATGAGTGGTTTGTAATGAAATCATGGGCATGTTCTAAGGAGACCAGCCAATGTGTCCCAACAGGGGGCCCATTTCTCAAAGCAATCATCTGATTAATTCCCCCTGGGTGGTGGATGTGCTCTGGGTTTTAATGCCCTTGGTTTTCATCAATGGCAGCTTTGTTAGTGTTAACAGAAAGCAAGACAAATGCTTTTGAAATCAAGGTCTGGTGGATGCCTGAATATGTGCCCTTCTCTGAAGATTATAATCTTCAGACTTAAGAATTGAATGAAATTGTCTTTTTTATGAAAAGGCATTTTAGCAACTGGAATTAAGGATCACAAAACCTTTCAGAGGTTTTAACAAGTTTCCCCTCTGGGAATCATTTTCAGTTCTTTTTTAACAGATCACTGATGCCCCTGATCACCGAGGCTCTTAGTGCGGGAGAAGTCAGTTAGTGAGGATTTGGACTTGTACTTCCTTTTCCCTTGCCTTTGTGGAAAGTGTCTAGTTACTCTTACACCTTGGCTTGGCTTAAGCGGGTGCTATGGTTTGACTGTGTCCCCCCAAAATTCATATGTTGAAATCCTGACTTCCAAAGATGCTGGTATTAAAAGGTAGGGCCTTTAGGGGTGCTTAAGTCATGAAGGGGGAGCACTCATGAATGAGATTAGTGTTCTTATAAAAGAGACCCCACAGTACTCCCTAGCCCCTTCCACCACGTGAGGATACAATGAGAAGTCTATGACCCAGAAGAAGGCCTTCAGTAGCACCTAACCACGCTGGACCCTGAACTCAGACTTTCATTCTCCAGAACTGTGACCAGTAAAAGGTTGTTGTTTAAAAGCCACCCAGTCTGTGGTATTTTTCATAGCAGCCCAAACGGACTACGAGAGCAGGTCTGACAGGAAGGGGCTCTGTTTCAGCTGTGGATCTTTGCCGGAGTCTGTATCTTCTGGGGGTTGGACAGACCGTCCCACTGCAGAGTTAGACAAATAAAAGGAAAAATAGATACTCTTGCTCTGAGATACCAACACCTGCACACACACACACACACACACGCATGCATGCACATGTGTGTCTCTATCACTTGTTAGTTTGTGCTGAGTTAGCTTGCCTGAGTTGATTAACCTTTCTGAGCCTTGGTTGTCTTGTTTATAAAATAAGAAAAATAAAAGGACCAAATCATAATTCTGTTTCAAGGATTAATGGGGGGAAATGTACATCAAGCACTTACTTAGCACAACACCTAGAATAATTCAAAGTGTTCGGTAATTATAACAATAACAATAATGAAATGTAATAATAACAATAATGAAATCTCCTCTTTCCTGACAAAGAAGCTTCAGCCCCTCAGCACTCTACAAAAAGTCAGAGCTGACTCCACTTCAACTTTTCCATCAGGTTCCCTATGAGGCAGAAGTACAATGTAAGTTACAGGCTTTTCATATCTGTCGTTGCAAATAAGAACTGGAATTGAGATCATCTGCAGTTGTCTGAGTTTGAGGGGACTTGCCTTCTCATTTTACAGATGAGGATACAGAGGCCCAGAGACCTACGGCACCTGGGCTAACTTACTAAGACCAGAGACTAGCTATTATGACCCTTGGTCTTGTGATCTTTTCATTTACCCATTCAACATTTGTCAAGTGCTTAAATGAGGCGGTTCTTTGAAGAACTGGGAAAAGGGTAAGGGCTAGAGTCCCTGCTCTCAGTGGTCTTTGTTGCTAAGATTGCAAAAAGCACTGGGAGCTAATATCAAAGGGAGAAAGACTTCTGGCTGCTCAGAGAGAGTGTCTCCCCATGGTTCTCATCCCGGAACGCAGCTCAAACCAATCCAGCACAAATCCTGAGAAGCAATCGGCAGTGTGCACAGGACCGAACCAAGGCCTCCATGCTGAGGCCTCTGCTTCAGGCCCTCCTTCCTTCTGAGTCCCTCTCTTTCTGACTGAAACGTGCATGTTTTTGCTCCATTAATCAAAAAGCCTTAATTAGCAAGGGACCAATAGTTTCATAAATCTCAAAAAAGGACCAATATTTATCAGACACCCTCTCACTTGTACCCCTATTAGGTGAAACAAGAGAAAGACTCCCAATGACTGTTACTCTGGAACTCACAGTGTACGATCTATTTACTGAAACAAACACTGGCTACAAAGATGCCGCCTTCACCACCATTTTAGAAGTGGGACTTTTCATGCCCAGAGCTGCAGAAGGTATGGATGTCATGCTAAACGTGACAGTTGCAGTGTGGGAGTCGCCCCCGATTCAAACACAAGCACTAGGGACACGGGGATCTCCTTTGGGCTTGTTCACTGCTGCACCTCCAGGGTCCAGAATAGCACCCAGACATCATAGCCAATAAATATTTAGTGAATGGATAAATGAACCAAGAATGAACAGTGGAGTCAAAGAACCATCTAGTGAGTTTGGGCAGTTACTTGCCTTCTCTGTGTGCACCCAGATTCCTTATCTTGAAAAAGATTGTAATTGTTGTGAGGATTATTGGTTTCATTGTATAAATCTGTTTAAAACAGTGCTGATCAATATGAAATATTTTTGAGTATAAATCTTCCCACCGATTGTACTTTTTCTTTGTCCTCACAGGGGATTGGCAAACATTCAGCAATTTAACAGATATATCTACAATTTATTTTATTTTTAATGTTTATTTTTCTGAAAGAGAGAGAGAGAGAGCAGGGAAGGGGCAGAGAGAGAGGGAGACACAGAATCCAAAGCAGACTTGAAACTCTGAGCTGTCAGCACAAAGCCCGACTTGGGGCTCAAACTCATGAACTATGACATGGTGACCTGAGCCAAAGTTGGATGCTTAACCAACTGAGCCACCCAGGCACCCCCTCTAAAACGTATTTTAGTTAAATGATCATATTAGAAAAGTTTTGAAAGTTTTTTTTTTTTTTGGTCATTGTTATTTGTTTTTGTTTTGTTAAAAGGTCGGATGCCAATAGGTGCTTGACTTTACTACCATTATTTTATATGAAGTGTGACTTTTGTGTTCAGACCCACATGTGCTACCAAAAGAGCCAAGTCACATTTCCATGCTTTTCTGGGGTTGACCCTCCTTTACAAAACTGGGACAACCAACCTCCTAGACATGCTGATGACTCCCTAGTAGTGAGCGCTTTGTGGGAAGAAGGCCTCAAATAGCTTTCCAGATGGTGAGCTGACCAGGCCAGTCTCCTGAGGCCACTCACCTAGACCCCTCCAAAAGCTTCATCTCAATTAATAGCAAAGTACATATGATATTTATTAAAAAGAAAGAAATAAATAAAGGAAGAAAGAAAGAAACAAATAAAGGAAGAAAGAAAGAAAGAAAGAAAAAACAGCTAGCAAAATGTGTGATACTTAGTGGCTAAGACAGTGGGAGTAACTGGGAGACATGAATTCATCAAGTCTTATAAAATAGCAGTAAAGGCAAGTGGCATCATATTTAGCGTATCAAAGAGAAGAACAGAAAAAGTACTTGAGAACCAGAAATGGGATCCAATTGCTGCCTCCTGGATCCACAGCTTGGGCAACAGCACACCCACCTGAAGTTCTCTATAAAAAGCCAATGCATTGAGAAAACTGTCATTCCCAAATCCAACTGCTGAATATTGATCTGGCCTCGGACATTGTATTAGTAATAACAAACATTTGCACACAAGAAAGTATAGCAAAAATAGCATGGATTTTGGACTCCGAAAGACGTAAGCTTAAGTACCAATAGTGTGATCTTAAACAAGTTGTTTATCTCAACATCAGTTTGTCCTTTAAAAAATGGAGTCAAGGATAGCACCCCAGCAGTGTTGTTGTGAAAATGATAGACAATATCTGTAAGCTTCCAGAAGATTGCCTAAGTCATAAGCGGTGCTTAATAAAGGATGAGATGATGACAAGGATGATGACGAGCTTCCCTATTCAGAAAACACGTTCTCAAGTTAAGCAAACACTTTACTTTTCCCCCAGAAATGTTAGTACTTGTGAAAATTTGAGGTGCTAAAATTTCACAGCTTATCACAGCAGCTTTTCTGGGAGGACCGAATTATAGAAATTAAATTGGCCATATTCATGTGACCATAACTTTAAATGGCCCAAACTATTCCCATCTAAAACAGCTTTTCTTTCCCATCAGCTTAAGACAAACACACACACACACACACGCGCACACACACACACACACACACACGCATGCTTACCCCAGCAATTCATTTCTCATTTTGGTTTGGGATGGCGCCAGTTGGGAAAAGGGTTCAGAGTGTGTTTATTGCCTCTTTGTTCTCAAGCATTTTCTGGGGCCTCCTGGCAGCTCGTGGGTCTGCAGCAAGCAGCAAAGCCCTCCGGGGTTGCAAAGCCCAGACAAATCCCAGGCTCTGACCATTGCCTAGGGCTGGGGTAGAATGGCTGGAAACCTCTGCCCTCCCACCCCAAACTTCTGCTCAGAATTCTGAGCAAACACAGGGCAGGAGCTGAGCATTGGGCCCCCCAGGGCTTGTTCTTACTGGTATTGTTTTGGAGTCTGCAATGCTGCCTCTTGCCAGGCCCCAAACTGGACCTTTCCCCTGATACTGACTGTGACAGATTCTAGAGTCTCTGTTGTTTGGTCTCAGTAAACAATTGTTTGGCAGAATGAGCGTGTGTGTGTGTGTGTGTGTGTGTGTGTGAAGCCCTTCATACCCGGTCTTCATTAATGACACCAGGGATTGTAGACACCACAGATGCCCTGATTCCAGGTGGCCCATGGGTGCTTTTCCAGAGAAATTACCCAAACACTTAAGCACCAGCACAAGCCCCCAGGGCTGACCCCATTTGGGATTCTTACTCTAAGCCTGCAGGTGAAAAAACTGTTCAGCCCAGGCTGAGGCAGGCCATCCTAGTGCTCTCCGCCCCTGCCATGGTTGTGCCACTTAAACCTGTGCTGTCGTGGATGTGTTAAAAGGTAATACAGCTCAGTGGTCCAGAGCACCACCTTTAGCCTTAGGTCCAAATCTGGCTTTGCCATTTTGGGGAGCTCTGTGACCTTGAGCTAAGCATGTAATCTCTCTTTGCCCCAGTTTCCCCAAATGTAAAGTAAGTGTAAGGATATTAACGCCTACCTGGTAGTGCAGTTGTGAAAATTACACGAGGTGGTGGGTGGAAAGGGCCTGACACGTACTGATAGTAAAAAGTAGAATCAGAACGTAAATTGCCGGAAGACTCAGTACTCCTTACGTGTCTTGGGCTTTGTTTTAGTGAGTTCCCAGCAACTCCCTCAAAAGGTTACGCGTAATGAGTGTGAATTAATATGGGTTTCTGTGGGAGTTGTTACATCACTGATATTTTTTCAGCTTCAAGAATGGTGGGATTGATCAAATAACTAATTGTAAGATGTATTTTAAGTGTCAGGCGTTGTTAAGGTGTGAGTCTGCAGAAATAAAAAAGCCTGGGTCCCCGTCCCCACTGTACACACAGGATAGGGAGAGACTGAGGTATCTTTTCAGATATTGACAACATCCAGGGTGACTGGGCTATGGCACAGATATTATAGAATGCTGGAGGCATCAGTGGTTTCCTGGGAGGGTCCACCATGGAGCAGGGGTGGCCATGGAGAAAGGTCTTAAAGAATGAATAGGGACTAACCTAGAAGAGAAAAATGAGGAAGGTGATTCTAGACAGAGTGAATATGCAAGGGCACAAAAGCAGCAAAGAAAATGCCATCTTTAGAGAAGGGTAAATAGTTCTCTGCAGTCAGAACACAACAGGAGAAAGTTGTCTGACAAGACAGACTGTAGGTAAATCTATTCGGCTGTAACAGTTTGGCTTAGGCCGCTTGATGAAATAAATCAACTGATGAGATGTCAGCCTGGCATGCCATTTACTCTTAGTGCTCCCCTCAACCCCAGCCACAGAGGCAGGAAGGCAGTAATGGCAACAGTCAAGGCTTAACTTGATTTAAATGGTTCTCTCAGCTCTTTTTCTGCCATGTAAACAAATGTCTTCTCTAAGTGCAGTTTCTTCATCTGTAAAATGGGAATGGGGTGGGGTGACTCTTCTTCCATTTTAAGGAACTTCAGTCTCCCCACCCACTGATGAAAATATTCAGGGCATTGTTTGAATAGAGTGACTGTTCAACATACCCTTCTAGAAGATTATACAAAGTGACTTGGCAGAAAGCAACTTGACTTTTCACACATGGTAATGGACATCTTGAATGAATTTTTCCCACTCTCCTCATGGCCCCATGTGACTTTTCTATGTCACCCTCTGCTCCCACCTGCAGGATAATGAACTATCAAATCTAAACTATTGCTTCCACTTCTGATTCCTCTGAGAAGGGATCTCATATTACGGCTCCGAGGGAGGCAACATTAGCCCAGGTGAAAGTACTTAATTTCCTCCCGTCATCCTCCCTCGTCCTTCTCTCCCCAACCCCCCCAAAAACACAGCTGAAATCTATCAGAGCCTTAAGTGACGAGCCAACGGACCTTGTTAAGTCATCGGGCCCATCGATGAGAGTGGACTGACAACCGGAGGCTTCTTTCCTTTCTGGTCCCAGAAAGACATTCTCTAGATTCTATCAGCAGTGAAATTCTCTCAGTGCCTACCCTGATTCTCTTTCCAAAATCACAGCTTGACTTCCCGAAACCGTGGCCAGCCCGTGCTTCCTGCACAAGCTGCCTGAAAATCACCCGTCAGAAAATCTTCAGGGCACTGCCGGGTCTGTGTAATGACAGTCCCACTCTTCACGTGAGGAAACTGAGCCACAGCAAATACAAGGGGAATATTCCAGACCCATATTCTTCAGCAGAAAAGAAAAAAACCTTTAGTGCCATTATTTATGGCTTAAGATCCTGGAGCTCCTTTTTCCAAAGCAACCTCAGGAAGACAGCACATGTAGTCTGAAGAGTGGGTAGGTAGAGGGACAGATAACATAAGCTGCAGGCAGATATGTAGATAAATCTGTTTATATTATATATATGCTTATAAATTGTATGAATTTATATATTTACATATTATATACTTATCAAATATAAATACAAATTATATAAACATAAAATATAAACATAAATATTTCAATATATATTTATAAATTTTTATTCATTTATTTATCAGCAAAATCCCACTGACCCAATGGGACTTGACCTGAGTTTCTTACTGAAACCTGTTCCTTCTACCAAAATGATCATAAGAAAATTTTTCACATGAGAAAATGAAAGACTCCAGAGGAAAATGTGTTTTTAAACCCCAGCTAACCAAAAGAGGTTGTTCTTCCTTCTTATTCCACACTTGCGTAAAAGCTCTTGGCTATTTGAGTGTTTGCTTCCTGATTCACAATTGTCCCTCCCTTTTACTTAGCTAATTTATTAAACACCCCCTCCGCTCTGGGAACCCAGCATCACACAAACAATGGCACAGAGAGGTCTTTAAGAAAACAGACTCAGTGTGCTTAAAAGGAGAAAACACAGTTAAAAGAATTGATTCTGACTAAACTATTGTAGAAACAATGGTGCAACCAGTTTGTTTTCTTCCATGGGCTTTGCCTTGGCTCTGATGTCCGTGGACCCAGCCCTAAAAGCACTTCTTAGTAAAATCCACATACCTGGAGCCTGGGGAGCTGTGTGGAAAGAGAAGAAAGCCTCTGAGGTCTGCGTCCTAGCTCACTTGGGGAAAGCGGGAATAGCACCCACCAGGCAGTGGGTCTTCAAGTGAACAGAGACAGCTCAAACAAAGCCGTATGCCCGAGGTGACCATGAGCCCATAAACCTCCTTCTTATATGCAGACATCCTGGAAACAACCTTGGGACTGCCAAGAAATGGAGGCCTGAACCAATTTTACTTGGTTCTTTTTTTTTTTAATTCATTTATCTTGAAAGGGAGAGAGAGAGAGAACACAAGCAGTAGAGGAGCAGAGACAGAGGGAGAGAGAGAATCCCAAGCAGGCTCCGTGCTGTAGGCTCAGAGCCTGATGTGGGGCTCAAACTCCCAAACCGTTGAGATCATGACCAGAGCCGAAATCAAGAGTCAGACACTTAACCGACTGACCCTCCTGGGCGCCCTTTACCTGGTTCTTAAGAAGGAAAACTGCTTCCCTGGGTTACACATGAGGCTGAGTCATAGACTGCGTGCCATCCTTCTGTTCCCTGAAGTTCAGGGTGTGACCTCACTGTTGACTGACCCCCATAAACCATGTCCCATCCCCTTCTTCTTCACTACCTCCCACAACAGAGGCCACAGCTTAATGTTCTCTCTCTTGCAGCTAGACAGAGCCAGATCACCCCATTTTGCCCATAGAATGCAAGCAGTGGACTCCTGGATACTGCTACCAGAATAAATTTTTTCCAAGAAAAAGGCATAATCTTGGTGAGCACAAACCTTGCCATTCATTCTTCTTGCTGCCTTAAATATGCCACTCTCAGGTATACAGCCACCTTACAACTGACAAATTGATAAAGAAGATGTGGTATATACACAGTGAAGTACTACTCAGTGATGAAAAAGAATGAAATATTTCCATTTGCAACAACATGAATGGAACTAGAGTGTATTATGCTGGGTGAAATAAGTCAGTCAGAGAAAGACAAATTATCGTATGATTTCACTCATATGTGGGATTTGAGAAACACAACAGATGAACATAGGTCAAGGGACAGAAAAATAAGAAAAAAACAGAGAGGAAGGCAAACCATAAGAGACTCTTAAATACAGAGAACAAACTGAAGGTTTCTGGAGGGGAGGTGGGTGGGGGGATGGGTTAAATGGGTGATGGGCATTAAGGAGGGCATTATTTTGGATGAGCACTGGGTGTCATATGTAAGAGATCAATCACTAGGCTCTACTCCTGAAGCCAAGACTACACTGTATTTTAACTAGTTTGAATTAAAAAAAAAAAAAAAACGTTGGAATTCGAACTTGGGTCTCAGCCACCTCCTAGACCAATCACTTCTTTGGTCCACAAATTACAGCCAGCAATAAGAAACCAAAATGTTAGGCAGTGAGGAACAGAGAAAAGTGCACTGGGGAGAGATCCAAGCTCAAGTGCTTGCTCTGTCCTGGCTGTGTGGCTTTAGGTTAGTCAGTTCACCTCTCTGAGTCTCTGTGATATTGTGATTTCTAATATGAAATAAATTATTTGCTTTTTGTCCCATTCCTAAACACTCTTGGAATTTCCTAAGTGATGGGAGTCATAAAAGTATCTTTTTTAGATACTTATATGCCAGATACTTATATGCCAGATACTTATATGGCACCTATAAGGTGCCATACTTATAGTAGGGCACCTGGGTGGCTCAATCAGTTGGCCTCTAATTTCAGCTCAGGTCATGATCTCATGGTCTGTGGGTTCAAGCCCCATGTCGGGCTCTGTGCTGACAGCTCAGAGCCTGGAGCCTGCTTCGGATTCTGTGTCTCCCTCGCTCTCTGCCCCTCCCCCGCTTGCACTCAGTCTCTGTCTCTCTCTTAATAATAAATAAATATTAAAAAAAAAAAAACTAAAGGATGGGATTCAGAGAGCTTCTGGGTTGGTGAACACCTGGCAGTGCAGGGAGAGCGATGTGCCTGGAGAGGGCATGGGTGAAGCTCCGTGCCCTTTCCCTGTGCTTGCCCCGTGCATCTCTTCTGTCCAGCTCTTCCTAAATTATATCCCTTTATAACGAACTAGCAATCTAACAAGTAATCTAATAACTAGCAATCTAATAAGCAATCTATAAGTGTTCTTGAGTTCTGTGAGCCACTCTAGCAAATTAATCAAATGTAAGGAGGTCATTTGAACCTCCAACTTATAGCAGTTGGTCAGAAGCACAGGTAACAATCTAGACTTATGATTGGCAACTGAAGAAGGGGCAGTTTTGTAGGACTGATTCTTTAACCTGTGGGATTTGACACTATTTCTAGGTAGATAGTATCAGAACTGAGTTGAATTGTATGACACCCAGATGGTTGGTGTGGGGGAAAATCCACACGTTGGACTTGGGTGCAGAATTAGAGCTGCATTTTCCTTATATATGAGAACTAGCCTGGGAAACTTCTGATGTCCATTCCAGTGGTCAGTGTGGTTATGAGTCTAGAATATGGACATATTCCACCCCCGTTCCTCCTAATAAGCCACGATATCCTCAAAGTCCTTCTGAACCTACCTGTGACTCTGACTCTATGGAAGAAGCAAGCTGATGCCCCAGAACATCCATGGTTCCATTCTCATTTCTGCTGGACACTAACTTCTGGATGCACTGTGAATGTGCCAAGAAAAACTTGGGGCAAACTCCCAACCACTAAGGAAAGAGCCCGATGGTGTGGTAGGATTTGTTTCCAAAGATGAGAAGTCAGGTCCTTCCCCCACTACAAGTCATTTGGCTGTCTGAGCCCAGGTTTCCTTTGTAAAATCAGGATAGCACTAAAAATCTCCCTAATCCTAGTTCCAGTCGTGGTGACTGTGAAATCATGTGACATAAGGCACCAGGAATTCACTTTTAGAATGATAATTTTGTCATTATCTAGGGTTTAGCAATGTTCAGATAGGCCTGAGTAAAGAAAGTGATTTTACGCCTGGCATGTAAAAAGTTCGCATCTCATTGTATGCAATGCAGAGATGTTTCAAGGCAGGCCTGTGCTGCTCAGCTGCACTCACTTCCTGGCCCATTATTGTGGGTGCTCCTCCTTTACTCAAACAAACAAAATCCAAAGGCGACAAAACAACACAACAAAGGAGTGAGGGCAAGTACAGAGGAATCTCTCTCCTCAGAGGACAGTTGTTACATACCTCCACATTCACCATCCCACCACCCTCCGTCTGACCTCATGGGCTGCGGCGTAATCCCATTTTTTGAAAAACAACAAATGCTCTGTCCTTATCAGACACCTCAGCATGCTTTGTGATTCATCCGCTTCTTTTAATAGAAAGTATGTTAATGTAGGCACTGATGCTTGGGTCTATGGTCCCCTTACAGAAAAACATATCACCGTCCAAAAATCAAATTGAAACGACTTCAACTTAGGATAGCCAGAAGACCAGGGATTCAGTTTTCCATTCAGAACTTTTCTCTCCCTTTGTTTTCTGGGATCTCCGACCAAAAGGTGCTTGAGCTCCAGAGCTCCGTGGGCAACTAAAGTTTCCATGCTACAGTCCATGTCCGTGGGTCGGAATCCTTCAAAGTGACCGAGGAGGCTTTTCAGAAGCCAAAGGAAAGGTGGCCATTTTCCTCCATAAAACACTGCTCTTCCATATTGCCATTAAAAAAGCTGTGCCCAGGGAAAATATCAAAGTGATTTCGTGCTACTGGGTTCTGATATTGATCTTTTCACTCTCTCGATGGTTCCCATCTGGAAAATAATCTAACTGCTCAGGGTTTGTTGTTTGTTGGAGGTGGGAGATTTCCAATCCCTGCCTCTCTGAGAGCCGCTCCACGCACAGGGAGCTGGATACTGTAACAGCACAATGAGACCGACCAGATTAACAACTGGTGCGAGGAAACTGTTGGCAGGGTAGAGCCTGATGTGTAGTGCTGACCATTATGCCTCACACCCCCGTGTGGCCTTGCTCTTCCACTGTGCCATCTCCTCAGACAGCACCTAGCTTTGGAAAAGCCCACCGTTCTCCATGACCACACACAACTGTGGTTATTCAGGCTGCCCATTGTGCAGTGTCCGTTGCCTAATAGGCAGCTTTGGTCCTAGCGTGAACCCATTTTCAGGAAAGACACATTGTGTGCAAGAGGAAGTAGACATAGTGGTTTGTGCCCAGGTTCAAGACTAACTGCATGGATTCAATCTTATCTCTGCCTCTCACTATCTCTGGAATTGTAGACAAATATCCCTTTTTCTCTCATGGCCTAGCTGTTAAAAAACAGAATGCCAGCACAGATCTCCCTGAGTTGCTGTGAGGGTTAAATTGGCATGAAGCACTAAGAACTGTACTAGGTATATAGTAAGCACTCAGTAAGTGTTAGCTATTATTATCTTTTTAAATATGGAGAAAAGAGACAACTACCATTTATTGAGCAGTCCTCTGGTCCAGACACGGGTGCTAAGCACTTTACGTTCGTTATTTAATCCTGGTAGCCACTCAATGAGATACAAGTCATTATGCACATTTTTACTGAGCAAAGAGATTGAGTAACTTGCCCAAGGCAACAATGCTAGTGAGTGGTACATCTGGGACAGGATCTGAACCCAGTTCTGTCTGATCTGAAATCCTTTGGGTAGTCCTGTATAGGGGAAGCAGTATTGTTTCAAGAGAACTGTAGCTGAATTATGGTGATGACCAACAGCAAAACAAATGTCAAAGAAGCGTGTTAATGCAAGGAGCATCTGCTGGTGGAGTGCAGGGCCCGGCTCAGTAGCTGATGTAAGACAAATATCCTTTTTCTCAAATATACTAGAAGAAAGTGACAGATGCCACAGGTTGACCAACCCAGCTGTCATTCCCAGTCGCGTTCCCCCTTTCCCACAGAATCTCGATTTTAGTAGAGTAACAATGCATCTATCCCTAAGAAATGAGTCATGGCCTCTCACTCCCGTTTGCTAGATACCTTCCCGTCCTTCCTTATGTGGTCAGACACTGGGGATATAACGGAAATTTTCCTGAGGCTTCAGAAAAAAAGCTTATTTCTTAAAGTCCAGAAATCTAGAGCCTAATAAAAAGAAGGTCTTTTGCCCCGGCCTCTTCTTTCTTTAAGCTTGAGATGCTCATGCAATGTCTGGAACTGCAGCTGCCATCTTCAGATGACGAAGCATGAGAACAAAAGCCGTTAACTCTGAGGATGGCAGAGAAAGATGGAAAATGCACGGAAGGATAACCAAGTGACTGAACAAACTCTGAGACTTCTTAACTAAGTAACAAAATAACTATGAGTTCATTCACTCCTAATACTTAGTCAAGTGTTCTGTTCCTAACTGACGGGTGGAAGGAAGTGAACGCTTGCTTAGCCTAGTCAGGATTAAACTCCTCCGTCTTCACTCTCATGATCCATGGCTTGTACCTCATTCTGCCTGATGTTTCCAAGGCTACTTGTTTACACAACTTTCCTCTTCCCCTTTTTTAGCCAACACTACCTCCCCCAGAATCACCCATGCCAAGCTATTTGAAGGAAGGAAGCTTGAATCATTTTTTTATCCACTGCCCCCGCTCCCTAGCCCCACCTGCCATAGTGACTTACTATACCATTCCATCCTGAATCGTCACGTCCGTCGCAGACAGAAAGGCCAGCATACACACACATGCACACATGTGTGCACACACATACATCCACAGAACCACATATGTTTATCAACCTGAAGCAGGAATCACGGGGCTACAAGTGCTGAACCCCTGTTCAAGGTCTCAACATGCTGCAAAGAAGATAGAGTGATGAGAATAAGTGGGAAGAAACCCATTGGAAAAAAAAAAAAAAACAACTAGGAAGCATGGGAAGAGGGAGAGCCAGAAAATAAGCCAGCGTGGCAACAGCTCAAGGGCTTGACATGGGCGAGATTTACTGCACTAATATGTTGGGCTGCCTGCCGTAATTAGTTTCTGTAAAAACCGTATCTCCTAGCTCAGATTCAATTAAATCATATGGTGTTTATTTGAGAGCTTTCTTATTACATGATGGGAGGGCTGGCAGGGCCCCAAGCTCAGCTAACCCACCTGTCCCTCGCCTGGCACAATTTATGTGCCAGTCACACTGTTTTCCGGTGGTCAGGCAGCAAGGAGATGAATGGGTGAGTGTTTGTCCCGACAGAGACACGGGAAGATGCCACGTGAGGCAAGCATGGCCCTGAATGATGTCGTTTTCTTCAAACCCTGACAAGAAAACACGCACCAGAAATAGTTAACCCAGTGTTTGATCCAGACATTGGTTATCTTATAGTCCCTTTGGGTGGAGGGGGCAAAGCCAGAGGGATTGCTTCTCAAAAATCATTTGTTAAGAACAAGCGACAGGTCTGTTAGAGAAGATTCTGATGAGATAGGAAAGAAAAGCATCTTATTCAGAAAATTCATCTGCCTGAGATTTCCTGGTCACTGCACAGTGGTGCTTTTGACCAAATGCACTTTCTGTGCCACTCTTCATCGCCTTAGAATGAATAAACATTCCCTCAAAATGCCCTCAGTATGAGACACGTGCGTGTGGTGAGCTCTTGGGAGGAGAACAGAGTCCCAGTCAGAATGAGAAAACAGAGGTTTCTGCATGACACCATGTTTAGCAGCAAGGGCAGTCTCTTCCTCCTGAAACTGAAATCAATATCAAATTAAATCTGTGTGCTTCATTTCCACGGGTAACTTCCTAGACTTCATTCATAGCCAGTCGCGACGTCTTCACCCTCATCTGTTCACTTGCATGGTGCATGAGTGTGTGTGTGTGTGTGTGTGTGTTTCTCTGCCTGCAAAGTACATGTCCCCGTAGGAGAGAAACAGCGTAACACATCAGCTGCTCCCTGTTACTAAAGAGTTAGCAAGAAAATCATCTTTGAAACTAAGATCTGCAGGAAAGAAGAGTAAAAGATAATTCTTTAATTCTGAAACTCCCCGTGTGCGGCTTATCAGCTCTGTCACCTGGTCTGTTAAGGGAATATTGAACTCGAGCAGAATCTGTCCTAAAATCTTAGGCTGAGTTTCTTTTTTTTTTTTTTTTTAACGTTTATTTATTTTTGAGACAGAGAGAAACAGAGCATGAACGGGGGAGGGTCAGAGAGAGAGAGGGAGACACAGAATCCGAAACAGGCTCCAGGCTCTGAGCAGTCAGCACAGAGCCCGATGCGGGGCTCGAACCCACGGAGCGTGAGATCGTGACCTGAGCCGAAGTCGGACGCTCAACCGACTGAGCCACCCAGGTGCCCCTAGGCTGAGTTTCTGAGGATGCTTTTCTCTCCTTGTTCTCGTTTTGGTGAGTGATTATTTGCTATTGTCTTGATCTTCTAATTCCCTCATTTCACGTGTTTGAATCTTTCTAGGAGACGGTGATTCTCTGTGGAGGTTGTACTTGAGAACATGACATAAAATAATAATTTTAAAAGCTTTCCAAAACTTGAGACAATAGAATGAACTTCAATGCAGTTTTTCCCCAGGATAGTTTTTTTTTTTTTTCTTTCTTTCTTTTTAAAATGTGATTCTTTTCTGCCAATGGGTGGTCCTCACTTTTCTGTGACTATCCTTAAACCCAGCTTTGCTCCTTCCTTGGCTTAACTTCTGCTCTTTACCCGGAAACATGAAAGCATCTCAGTTGTAAAAAGAATCACAGTCAAAAGCAAACCAACAATCCACCAGAAAATACGACATCAGTTAAACGGTAACAGAAGCATTGTGTTTCTTTTTTTTTTTTTAATTTTTTTTTAACGTTTATTTATTTTTGAGACAGAGAGAGACAGAGCATGAACCAGGGGAGGGGCAGAGAGAGGGGGAGACACAGAATCTGAAGCGGGCTCCAGGCTCTGAGCTGTCAGCACAGAGCCCGATGCGGGGCTTGAACTCACAAACTGTGAGATCGTGACCTGAGCCGAAGTCGGACGCTTAACCGACCAAGCCACCCAGGCGCCCCGCATTGTGTTTCTTTAAATAAAAGCACACAACCTGTGGCATCAGAAGAAAAAAACTAACATTACTGAGACCTGATCAGATGGTAGACACCTTAAATACATTCAAACAACAATCTGCAATGCAGTTATTCTATTTTGTAAGTGAGGAAGCCAGAGTTTGGGGAGGTGAAGTCATTTGCCCAAAGTAACCCAGTGACGAGCCAAGAGTGAACCCTTGTCAACAGAACTCCCAGATCTGGCACACTGTTTACCTATTGGCCGTAGAACACATTCCCCGCTACCCCTACATATCTTCACTCTTTCACGCCCCGACCCCCTCCTGCGGTGCCGAGTGCAGTGCATGGGCCGTCCAACAAGAAGTTGATGATAAAGGGCCTGGGAGTGAATGACATCAACCAATGTCTGATGTAAACCCCAATAGCACAGCTCATGTCTCTAGGCTGTCAGACACCCAGCGTGTGGAACGTCCCTGATGACTACTGAATTCCACCATGAGGAAGGGGAGTTCACCATCCCTAAAGGAGAGAGCAGCACTCACTAATTCATTTCAAAATGGTATCCTATCCCACGTGGTCCTGTGCAGTGGCCTTGCTTAGTCCCTTATCCTGTGAGCCTAGAAAAGAGATCTTTGACCTCTTTCCATTTAGAAAAGAGGAAGTTGGGATTATGACTCTAGTAAGGCTGTCTGTTTCCTTATCTGGCATTGGAAGAAGCAGAGGATTCAAGTCTGTGCCTGAGTTCTCAGCTTGGGAAACAGCCATATGTCAGACACACTTACAGTTTCTCACAAAACCAACCTCATGTGCTGGCCCCAGCCCTGACCAGGGGACAGATGGTTTATTCCAGCACATTCAGCCCAGAGGAAAGGTTACTCCTGCCCGTCTCCTAACTACGGTATTGTCTGTTTCATCCCTGTGCTGATTAAGAGTGCAGACTCCACAGCCAGACTGACCCCCAGCTATGCCACTTACTGACTGTGTGACCTTGTGTAATCACATAGTATCTCTGTATTCTCTCTATCAACTGGAGAAGGGATAAGGGTACCTTTACCCTAGGTAATCATGAAGGTTAAATGAGGTACTGTATGCAACTTCTTAGAACAGTGCTGACTTTAGTCAAGCCTCTAGATATGATAGCTATTTCTAATGAAATTGTTAATATGGCTCCTGATGAGTTTTAGAAAAGGTAGCCTCCAGAAAGCCTTCCTTAAACCCGCTCAATTCTCAAAAGTACAGAAGAGGCTGAGGGGCACTGGGTGGCCCAGTTGGTTAAGTGACCAATTCTTGGTTGCGGCTCAGGTCATGGTCTCCCGGTTCATGAGTTTGAGCCCCACATCAGGCGCTGTGCTGACAGAAAGGAGCCTGCTTGGGATTCTCTCTCTCCCTCTCCTTCCTTGCTCACTCATTCTCTCTTTCTCAAAATAAATAAGTAAACAACAACAACAACAAAAACAGCCTGAGAAGCCAAGATCTTATGGCAGATACTCAAAATGTGAAGCTGTGTGCTAAAAGGCAAGGAGCCCTGAATTAGACATTATCACCTGTGAGTCCCCCATCTGCCTACATGAGCCATAGGACCCCACACATATCACAGGACCTCCTTAGACCTCCTCATTCCCACCTGTCATGGATAGAATTATGTCAAACCAAAATTCATATGTTGAAACCCTAACCCCCAGTGTGATAGCTTCTGGAGATGGGAACTTTGGGAGCTAATTAGGGTTAGATGAGGTTACAAGTGTGGGGCCCTCATGATAGGATTAGTGCCCTTGTAAGAAGACACACCAGACAGCTCTCCGTCTCTCTCTGTTCTATGTGAGGACACAATCAGAAAGCAGCTGTCTACAAGCCAAGAAGATGACCATCCATGCTGGCACCTTGATATTGGACTTCTAGCCTCCAGAACTGTGAGAAAGTAAATGTCTGTTGTTTAAGCCACACAGTCTGTGGTATTTTGTTATGGCGGCCGAGCAGACTAAGATACTACCTGCACCTGAAACCAATCATTCTTACAGCTCCTTCCCCGCATGCTAGCAGAGGGAGGGGTTTTCACATAAGGGTCAGGGGGAGGGTCCTGCATAAGATTCCATTGCAGAAAGGGCTCCAAGGCCAGTAATTAAAAACAAAAGTTTTTAAGTGTATTTATTTATTTTGAAAGAGAGAGAAAGCCATCATGGGAGGGGCAGAGAGAGAAAATCCCAAGCACACTCCATGCTCTCAGCACAGACGAGGCCAATAATTATGTAAGGACCACCACAATAGGTGATTGCAAGGACCCCTCGCCATCTGGCAGAGCTTCTGCAGAATCCATGTGTAAGAACCCTTAGCTCCATTGGCTTGGAACTCCTCCTAGAGAGTAGTTGGAGTAGCATAGAACACCACCAGAACACACACAGTAGTTCACATAACTTAATTTTCCATGGAGCTGATGTTTTCCCTTTCTTATGTCATCAGTTTGGTAGGAAATCTTCCTGAAATATACTACATACATCACCTTCTTAAAACATATGTGCGTAGGGGTGTCTGGGTGGCTCAGTCAGGTAAGCGTCTGACTTCAGCTCAGGTCATGATCTCCGGTTCATGAGTTCAAGCCCCACATGGGGCTCTCTGCTGACAGCAGAGAGCCTGCTTCAGATCCTCTGTCTCCCTCTCTCTCTGCCCCTCCCCTGCTCTCTCACTCTCTCTCTCAAAAAATAAACATTTAAAAACTACGTGTGTATATATGCATATATATTTAGCTTCTCTTGACGACATGTGGGTGTCATTCTGAACACCAATAAAACAAGACCTTCAGTGGCTTTTGAGATATGCAATACTCTTTGCCTCCGGTATCATTTGGGGGTGCTAAAGGACCCCAACCTACAGTCCTACTAGATGTTATTCTCTGTGTTGACTGTGACCAGTTGCCTCTGCATAATGCATTGTCTCACTGGTTTTTAGTGAGGAGGTCCTCAGAATGGCTTCACATCACTCGGAATAAAACGCACGGACCTTCGGAGCCAGCTATTGTTCCCGACGGCCCTTATACCTTCCCCTAACTAGACTTGCACCTATGGGTTCCCCTCCCTGCTACGACGTGGGGTGCTGGTGATCTAACTGCCAGGTTGTGGGCACTACTGTAGATGGAACTGCTCTGAGGGCCCAAGAACTCAGCGATGCCAGAATGGGACAGAAAGTACTGGAAATGGAGAGGCCTGCTATAGATGGCTGTAGACTACCTGATGACCCAATGTGGGAGCCAGACACTGTGGGAGGACCCTGATGGTCAGAGGAGCCAGAAACATTTCTGTCGACGTCACACACTGTGGGCACTTACGAAGCAGTTAAACAAATGTCTTCTGAGTACACGGAGAAATGGTGATTGAACCGAGAACGCTCTGGGAAGCCTCGTGACCAGTCGCCATGACCGCTACGGGAACCATGACACTGGGCTCCCGACTGAGAGCCTTCCTGCACCGAGGTGATTTGGGTCCTCTTCGCCCTCTCAGCAAGGCCCTGTTCAGATGAATTGTCTAAATGGTTGTTTCCATGACAACGACTGAGTCTCAGAGGGCCAGCATCAGGAGGCAACGACCATGCCGGAAACAGACCTGAAATTTGCTCCTGATGGAGCCGAAATGAGAGCGCTCCAGGCAGGAGAGCGAAGCGAGGGGGAGGGGGGCAATCCATCACAATCCATCAGAGCAGCTCTGTTCCCCTGCCAGCCCTTCTCAGGGAAATCCTGTCACCGTATTCCTTCACACACCTCACCCCGCTGCTCGAGTTTCTCAGCAGGCTGTGGGAAATGGCTTATGTATACAGTTCTGACTTGATATTTCTTCCCCGCCGTAAGCGTCAGAAAAGCTGCACTGCTGTGTCTCAATAGGCTTGAACAATCATAAAATTCCCATTGTTTCGCCATCGCCTTCTCGACCTTCACCGACAGAGGATTATGTGTAGGGAATCTACCTCATTTCCTTTTATTTTGGTTTTGATTCCTTTACTTTGGGAAAAGTCTTTGTTTCTTTTCAAATGACTTTTGGTTGGAACAGCGAATTCCCTTTGTTGAGACTCTGTCTCAATTTCTCTCTGTCTCTCTCTAACGTTACTCATTTTGTTGCCCCGGAGACGAGATAAAATTCACAGCTCTCTTTTTTTCTCTTCTGTCTCTGAAAACTGCATGAAATTTTTAAAACTTGAAACATAGAGAAAATGACCATTTCTTAATTCCAATATTTTGTTTTTCATCTTTTGTTTATTCAGCTTAGAGCCTCAAGGTCAGGTTAAAATTAAAGTCACACTAAATTGCTCTGGTTTGTTTTCCCAGTTCCAGAAATATCTTCTTAGTCAATCCCTCACCAGGAAGTGATTTCAAAAATACATTAAAAGTGATCATTCATTTATGCACACATTTAGTAAATTCTGCTGAGGGCCTTCTACGTGCAGATAGTCTGCTGGATGAGCAAGACTCTATCTTTGCCCTTTAGGAACTAATTAGGGCCGAAAAGGGGATGACAGAGAAGGCAATGAGAATATATGATAAATGCTGTAATAGGAGTGCATGATGGGGTCTGAGGGAGCAGAGGAGGAGCCCCTAATTCAGGGCTGAGAGGAAAAGGGGAAAGAGGTATAAAGGGGAGAGAGAGTGATCAAGGCTGTCCCCCAAGAGAAGAAATTGATGCTGAGCAAAGGCTTATAGGACAGTGGCACTTAAACTAGTTTGGTACTCAGGGAAGTGCCCAGCTAGTTCAGGGAATGTTTCTTGAATCAAGGGGTAGCAGTAGAAAGTATTCTAGGAAGGAATAAAATATATAAAGTCATAAAGGCAAGACAGAGCATGGAATGTTTGGAAGTGCTGCCCACATGGCATGATTAGACCCTCCCTCCGAGGTGATGGGGAAGAGCATGAAAATATCAGACAGAAGGAGCAGGTCAGAGCTACAGCTGGGGCCAAGAATTGTCCTTGAAAAGCGCCTCAAGCTGCCTAAGTTTTGAGAGGGTGCTTGCATTTGATACGAGGGAGGGAAAGTTGAAGAGAAGCTCCCTCAGTTCACTGGTCTGACAGATGGCGACACCCTGGAGCCGCTGCTTCTGGACATAGGGCCAAATTGCCCGGGGGTAGTGGGACAGAGATGATGCGGTGTGACAGCTGAGTCCAGCACAGAGGCCTGGGCAGGGTTTCCCAGCTCAGGAGCGTTAGTTCAAGTTTTGATCTTCAAAACAGCCACATAAATCAGAACCCAGCATAAGGGGGAAGGTTGCTTTTCCACATGACATGAAAGAGCACCATTCAGGGCAACATCAAGGGAAGATGGGGCCACTTGAGGGTGGGGCTCACACAGGTTCCCACGTGTCCAGGGGTGCTTCGAAATACTGCCCGCTGTATTTTCCCGGTGACTCTTCGTTGCCCCCTACTCCACAGCTCATCTGCCATTAAAACTGCACCGTGCTATGGACACATACAGCCCCAAGAAGGGGATATGCTAACTGGAGAAAAAACACCATTGTTCTTGATGTGGATTCCAAATTGTATTTCACTCTAAAGGCAATAGACTTTATAAGACTGTTAAGAGAAAGCATTTTATCAGGACTCCCAAAGCTTTTATCGTTTTTTTTTTTTTTAACGGAAAGACCCCAAAGTTCTTTCAGCTGGCCATCTGTATCAAGGCCTGAGAGAAGGTAGGGAGCGATATGAAGGTGATTCCTACCCCACAGGAAGAAGAGGAGCCAAGTTAGGACTGTGGCCTCCCTCTCCCATAACCTCCCCTCCCTCTTCTCTTACTCCAACCCTGTGGGTTCAGAACCCTGTCTGGAGGTGCTGGATGGGAACTGCAGACCATGGACTCCAATGGCAACAGGAGGGGCCTGGGAAAATAAGCCTGAGGTGGCCTCACAGTGCCCTCCATTCCCCTGCATGCATGGTGAGGGAAGGGGACCCTGGGAGCCTGCACTTCCCCCCAGGAGAGCAGAGTCATCTGGGGCACTAAGAAAGGCCTGTCACAGAGAAGCCAGGTAATGGATAATACATGAAAAGCAGAATGAATGGACAAATGGATGGCTGGATGGATAGGTGGATAGACAGACAGATGGCTTTGCAGTAATAAGTCAGAAACCCAAGTCCAAAGGGAAAGGTGGATCAGAAATGAAAGGCCACAGCAAGTGACTAAGGGTAAAACGCTGTCAGAGGACACCCACATGGTTTCTCTCAATGACTTGTGCATCGTTGACACCTGTTGTTATGGAGGCAGACAGCCCTGTGACAGCCCCCACGGAGGGAGGAGAAATGCGCTGGTCTCAGACTTCTAACAAAGGAAACTTCTCGTCAATCACTTGGCTGTTACTCTCTCTCTCTCTTAGGATAAAATTAAAACCCACAAAGACTATAAAGGCATCTATTTTTATATGACCCTTCTGCCATATAACCATGGGTTGAAAGTACCATGAGAAATGTCATTTTTAAATCCAGAACGTAGGGCTACATGGAAAGTACCCAAACACAATATAAAACCCTTGTTTAAGAAAAACAACAACAAAAAAAGCTATTGTTGCTATACCCTCTGAATCTTCACCTATTATGACCTTTTGAGTATTTACCTATAAACAAATACTAAGCTCTATTTACATCCACACAGGAATTCCCCAAGGTAGTAATAATGTTCTCCAAATCCCTAGTCAAATTTCATTTAAATGGAATGGTCCAGACAAAACCATGCACTCTGTGTTTGGCCCCTACACTCTGCCAGAATTCAGTGTTCTTGCCAGAAAGCAAATACACTGTTGTTGTGATTTCATCCTAAGATTCCTGTGCCACTTTTCATATTTCAGTGTTTCTGAGAAGAGCCACACAGACCACACCAGATTCGGTTTAGTGATGGAGGGGTGCAGGCAAAATGTGCTTCAGCACGGCCTCAGTTACTGAAAGTTCTTTGTTGAAGTCAAATCCAGATGAACCAAAATGTGCTAGGGAGAGAATCGCTTCGTATTTCCAAAGTGAAACAACCAAGGGTGACCCAGAAATCCCTTTTTGTTTCAGTATTCTAAACATTTGTCCTAAAAAATAGAAACACAAAAATAAAAATATCTTACATCTGAGTAGCCATAAAGAATATGCACATTCGACCTTTTCTTGATGATTTAGAGTCTTGCTTGCATTAGCATCCTGAGCACCCACGAGCACTGTCTGGTAACAACATCCCGGCCCATCCGTTACAAGTCAGGAATAACTGGGAGAAGAGCAAAGTTGTGAAGGGCATGAGCTCTGAAGCCAGAGTGCTTGCTTCACTCCTGGCTTTGCCCTTTACTGACTATGCGATCTTAAGCATCTCTGGGTCTCAGTTTCTTTATCTGTAAAATAGGAGAATAATAACGGTACTCACCTCTCAAGGCTGTTGTGAGGATTAAATGAGTTGGTGTGTGGCAGGTGACAAGTGTTAGCTCCATACCAGGTTACCTGGTTTGCCACTGTCACAACCTAGGGGTTTCAGGGGCTCCTGGGGGGAAGAGAACCAGTCCTTGGCCGAGGACTGAGACCACGGTCTCCTTCACATCGCACCACCATGAGTTCTGAAACTTGGCCGTCAGCTTTCTTCTTGCTCCATCCCCACCTATCCAAGCATCTGTGGTCCTGGAGACGTAGATGCTAGAAACAAGAAGACATCAATTGCCCTCACAGAGCCCCCTGGAAATTGCATCTCTAAAATAAATACCGTTATCCAGGTGAGAGTGAGTTTGCAAAGTTAAATTCAGCTTTCCAAGAAATATCACAATTGCATAGGGGCACTTGTACCCCAATGTTTATAGCAGCACTTTCAACAATAGCCAAATGATGGAAAGAGCCTAAATGCCCATCAACTGCCTAATGGATAAAGAAGATGTGGTTTACATATACAATGGAATACTACTTGGCAATGAGAGAGAATGAAATCTGGCCGTTTGTAGCAACATGGATGGAAGTGGAAGGTACTATGCTAAGTGAAATAAGTCAGGCAGAGAAAGACAGATACCATATGTTTTCACTCATATGTGGATTCTGAGAAACTTAACAGAAGACCAGGGGGGTGGGGGGGGGGAGTTACAGAGAGGGAGGGAGGCAACCATAAGAGACTCTTAAGTACGGAGAACAAACGGGGGGTTGATGGGGGGTGGGGGAGAGGGGAAAGTGGGTGATGGGCATTGAGGAGGGCACCTGTTGGGATGAGCACTGGGTGTTGTATGGAAACCAATTTGACAATAAATCATATATATATATATATATATATATATGAAAGAAATATCACATTTGTTTATTTATATTCACTCCAGCTCTGCACAATGATTCCTAAATTCAATCTCAGTACCTGTTGGGGCTTTCTGACCTACCAGGGGCATACCAAGAACCAAATGGGTCTCTTGAAGTCCTAGTTCCTGGTATTTCCTAGCCCATGCCAGGGGCAGAAGAAGCCAATTATTACTGGGGCCGAGGTCCCCATTTCCTGGCCTCAAGCACCCTGAGAACTCTACACAACCATTCCTGCCCTAGGCCTCACCGCTAACCTGGGGTACGGACAGAGAGGAAGTGAGGGCGCCATGACTCAGCTGGCTCGCCCACCTCCGCCAGCTCCCCAGTCTCAGGATAGCTCCCCCTCCCTCTCAACTGTCAGTTGCACACCCCCCCCCCCCAAAGATCCTCCTCCTCTCTCTGCTGCCTCAGGAGTTCATCGTCCAGCAACCCTAAATAACCTGTCTACTTTCTCAGAACAAGAAAGCTGGGATAAAATAAGTGACGCATAACAGTGTCTCCTTCAACTGCATTCTTCTATCGCAGCCCAAACAAAGCACAAGTTATTATCTTAATACATTATCTTGACACACAAGCTTTGTGTGTTGCTTACTAATCGTTCTCACGAATACTAAATGCACCCACATAATTCTGGTGAACTGAGGACTCTGGTTATTAAGGTTCTGTTAATCATGCTTTGAAGTGCTTTATTTTCAGTGCACAGGCAAGAATCCTAACTGTTTATGGTGTCTGGCCAGCAGAAAAGGCTGGTCTTGTTCTTTAAAGAGTGACAAACATTACCGATACCCAGTTTGGGGGCAGATATACCAGAAACGTATGTGTCTGTTTGTACACCCAGATGCAGCTCCCCAAAATGTGGGATTTTCAGCACAGGCAGCTTCTGTGGCCCTCCACGTGCCGTCTTCATGGCAGACTGCCAAGAACCCCACCCATCCGGGTTATTGCACAGGAAGGGCAGGGCCACAGATGCCAGCCATCAGAGCTGGAGGGGCTCTTGCGTCCTGCCACGACACTGAGCCCACGCCCTGTCTCTGTTGCCAGAACCGGCGGTGGGCACACAGGGACCGGGAGGAGGCCAGCAGGGGACACAAGCCAAAGTGAGGCCTCGATGAGAGCCCATCCCTCCTGATCTAACAATCTCATGGCTCCAGTTCATAGACCTTAATAATCTCCAAACCAGATTCATACGCATTATCTCTTTTGATCCTCACAGTGCCACAAAACAGCTTCCTTATCGAGGAGACATCCACGACAGGCTGTCATTTATATTCACTCCAACTCTGCACAATGATTCCAAAATTCAATCTCAGTACCTGTTGGGGCTTTCTGACCTACCAGGGGCATACCAAGAACCAAATGGGTCTCTTGGTCCCAAGGTCACTCAGATAGAATGGGAGAGAATGACGCAAAAACGTGGCAGTCCCAACTTGTGGCTGGAGAGATGCTTCCTTCCCCCAATGATGATGCCTCTCTTGCATAAAACTCATCACAGTTGAGAAAACATTTGCATAGCTATTACATCATTTACTCCTCTCCACCAAATCTAGGAAAGCAGTATTATCACTTCACGGGCAACGAAGTGTCAAATTGGGGATTTGCTCAGGGTGATAGACATAGCCAGTAAACCAAAGAAGGATCTTTGGTCTTCTTATCCTTTCCTCCTTCTGCTACCTCCTAGCTGCCTTTCCGTGAGCCTTTGGCTCTATTCCTTTGCCAGTTGGCAGCCAAAAACATCAGCCCCCAGAATCAGGATGAGTGCTTGACGTCAAATATGTGTCTACTCTGTACCAGGCATTGTGCTCATTTTGAGGATACAAAAGCCAATGAGAGATGACCCCTCGGGTGGTTCCAGGACCAGCGGGGGAGACAGACTGGAGAACAAATAGTATGCTATCAGCCATTAGTGCTGTGATAATAGCATGCACGGGTGCTCTGCATATTCAAGGTGAAGGAAATGCATTCTTCTTGCCTGGGAAGTGGGTGGAGGTGATACTGAAGCTCTCCTGGTGTTACCCAAACACAGGAATTAGCTGACATACAACAAAAGGACAAAAACTTACCTCCACTGGTTTATTGAGACTAATGAAAATAATAAGGGCAGGAGAGGAAAGTGATCGGCTAGACTACTGATCCTTTCTATTCTTAACACTTTAATTGAAATTGTCCTGAGTCATGCTTATAACGCTTGACATTTCTTGGAGCCATAACAGGTAAAAATCCTCAGCAGCCAAGTTGTTTGTCTAAATTCATCCTGGAATGCATGCCACAGTTGCCATGAGATCCCATGCAAGGAAAATGAAAAGGGCAAATTTAGAAGCAGATGACAAGTGTCAGGTCCTGGCATTTCCAAGAAGCTTGTGAAATTCTGTCCTGTTTACTCGAAGTCTAATCTCCCTTCCCAAAGCCTATCCCCCACACTAGGATGAGGGGGGTGCTCACACTGGAGCTGTTATTTCCTGCAGCTTTCAGTTGAGGACATCAGCCCCGCCTGTCTCCGGGGTGCCTGCGGGGATGCTGGGCAGCCCAGGGCCTTCTGAAAGGCTGGCATCACCAGTTCCCTGAACGCAGCATTCCAAACAACACAGTGACAAAAGAAAGCCAAAATGGTGTAGGCATAATACGTTGTTTACGCAGCGCCCTGGCCCTCGGTCTTCTTCAGCAGGTGGCTTTGCAGGAAAAGACCAGAGACAGATGCAGAAGAACAAGACCTCAGACCAGCCCCTTTCTAAGGCCGGGCTCATCTTCCTAATGGGACAACACATGCCTGGTGACAGAAAGCTAAGGAGGATGGCAGGATTCTTCCCAGCGCAGGAACAAAGAGTAGAAAGCTGCCTCCAGATTGTTACTTCCCCCAAAAGGCCAGGTGTTAATGTTTTAAACAGCAGGGTCAGTGATCCTCTTGGTAGATATCTATTAACAAAGTAAGTTTTTATTCCTACTGACACTCAAAAAATCCTTTGCATTTTGAAACTTTTTAAAGACGTGGCTATGTTAGGAAATGCTGTTTTGTAACCTTTGCTGAGCTCGGATCCAGGCCGCAACATTTTCCGCTAAACTCCCCAGAAGGGATCATTCCCTTCTCACCGTTTGGCCGGCCTCCCCAGGGTTACACCCACACAGAGCAGCAATCTAATTTTCATCTGGTCAACCCCTGGGAGCTATTTTGGGTTTGGCCTGCTTTTAATCCACTTTTCCTGCCAGTGTAGGCTCACCCCTCTACTCTCCTGGGACTCTTGACTCTAAGGAAACGTTTGAAAAATACAGACTTCCCATAGGGCAGAAGTCAGTGCCCAGCTCAGCCAACAGGGCTGCCAGGAGGTGCTAAGTACCACCCAGAGTGCCTCTGGGGAGAGACAGGAAAGGCAGGAGCTGGCATCCCACCCTCAGCTCTCCGGGCTTGCACTCCCTCCCCTTTCTGCCCCCAGCCTTTGGCTCACTCCTGCAGTATCCTCAGCGCACCATGCTACGTGTCTGACCCTCGGCTCGTGTCTTACTTACTCTACACCTAGAGCGCACGCACATTTGTATAGCTAATTCCTGTTGGTCCATCAAGGCCTCTTCCTGTCTCCAGGGTGGCTCAGGTACTCCTCCTCCACACTCCTGTAGACTCCGCCCCAGTAGGGCTAAGACCCCACCTTACAGAGCTGGACCCTTTTCTGGTCTGTCCTCCACCTGCTCCTGCCAAATTGCAAACTCCTTCAGGGTAACCACTGTGCTTCGTTTACCCCTGCACGCTAAGCGCCAGGCACGTGGTCCATGTCCCATATGCCTTTGCCGAATTGAATTTAACTGAGCTAGAAAGGTGTTGGCAGGACAAGATGAGAGACAGGAAAAAGAACTGGAGGAAGAGAAAAGGAAAGAGAGCATTTGGTGCGAAGTGAGAAGGCATCTCCAAACTCTACCTCATCTATCATGCTTGACCTTGTATGCGGACTAAAACCAAGCTGACGATGAATCAGGTGGAAATGATGATACTATTTCTCACCTCTGCTGCCTAGGGAAAGGGTCCCCAAGATCATTGTCTCCAGCGGCCAACTTAGGTAACATCCGTGTGAAGAAGTAGGCCAGATGTGAACCAGCAGGGAGTGGTGGAACCGTAGAAACATGGGAGAAACTCTCACCGGACCAGACATTCATATCCAAACATACTGGGCCAAGCAGAGCCAGCCCATGGATCTGACGTGGGCTCAGATGGCCAGAGCAAGAAGCACAGTGCTCTGCATCCCAAAGGACTGGCATGAAAACAGAACGTGTTTCCCCTTACTTTTCTATATTTTACTTATTTAAGATGCATTCGACGGTGTCATTAATAACAGTGTCTTAACTACATAGAATTACCATGTAACACACTGTTTCTGTGGGGAAATGTAGTTCAAGTTCTAACTCTGAATGTGAGGCATGCCCTAGCATCCTGTCTTTGGTGATGACAGCATCCATTGTATCAACATCTGAGGGACAGAACTCCCAACAGGGAGGCAGTCCTGGGCACAGGAAGCTTAGGTTCTCTCCATACCTCTGTACCTATCTCTATATTTCCTCTCATACTCGACATGGCAGACATACCAAAATATCTATTTATAAGAGCCACATTATCCCCATTCCCCTTGCCCACTGTATGTCATTCTATGCTCTCTGCCTCACCTTCACCTGGCTCTCTCCTTTTCATTCTTGAGGTCTCTGCTTTCCTGGACCCTCCCCCAGCTAGGTTAACTGACACTCCAAATACTTCCAGAGCACTAGGGACTTTCCCTAGCACAGTGCTTATCCACACCAGAGTGTAATTGTCATTTGTGGTCTGATCTCCACGACACTGGCAGGTACAGGGCATGGTTGTATCCCCAACATCTGCCCAGTGTCACACACTTAGGGGTCAGCATTGAGTGGACGAGCAAATGAATCTGTGAAAGAATAAATGAACAAAGTGGATAAAGCAAACAATCCAGCTAAACGTCTGGCCAGGTATTCTCAAATGGATCACATAACACAGTCCCATATAAGGACAGAAACAAATCTTGAATCTGAAATTCCCCATACCTGCAAGGTTCAATGCATACTTCATCTTCACAATAACCTCCTTGACATAAGTATTATCACTTTTCTTTTACAAAAAAAAAAAATGTGAATTGCAGATCAGAGATACTGAACAACTTGCCAAACATTATACAGCTGGTAAATGGCTAAGCCCCAAACTCCAACCCAGATCCACTGACTATAAAACCTGTATTTTCCCACCACACCAGACTGGTCAGAGGTTCGGAGATCATTAATAGAGAGGATAAGTGTGCTGCTGCCCACATTCTTAGCCCTAATATTCTAGGCTCACAAGGTTGAGTCAACTCTTAGAAGATGTCAATTCCCAGAGCAGATTTTGGATCACAGCTGTTATGATTAGGCACATTAACTTCAGGTAGAAGCTTCATTTCACTAGCCTGGGACTTTTATGAGCATGGAGCATTCCCTCTACCTGCTGTCCTAGACTGCCCTCTCCCATTTCCCATTCTCATTTTGCACATTTTAAAGAACGGACGACCTTAAGCCACATCCCCAAATCTTCCTAATTAAAATGCTAAGGCAACATTTATCATCATATTTTGGCAAACATAAGCATGACAGAGACAGAGACAGGAAGGGGGAAAGAAACAGAAAGAAAAAGCAGGGTTATACACAATAGGCTTTTAAAATACCCTATTCGGTAGAGGTGTAACAATGACGCACATGACTAGAGAAAAGAACAAGATGGAGGAAGCTCTCTGGCATTTTGTACCTTATAAAGCTACTGACTAAAACAATCCTTAAAGTCACGTAGTATTAAGTGACAGGTAGTTTAACTACAGTAGGATGAGTCAACCACTGCATATTCCATTCTATTTTAGCGTTGAATCCTAAGATGATTCAGGCTAACCATGCCATTTCCCAAACTGATTTAAAATCAAATCTTCACGTAGAAGAGGGGGAATCACTGGACGGCAACCCAAGTGACAGCCAGTCTTCATAAGAGTCCAGTTGAAGGTCTATAAAACCCTGAGACAGCTGCGTGGAAAGGACCCAGGGCTGTTCACACTGGCTGATGTGGTCTTTGAAAATGGGCCAGCAAGGCTCACAGAGAAAGAAAGCAGACCTTTTCAGAACTCAGCAACTCTGCACAGTGACATAAGAAATAGACAAGGACTGCCGTGTTGAGTTTGCAAATGTGATTTTTACCACACTAATGAAAATAGTTCCGGTACAACATATGCCACCTACCAGTTCATCAAGTTTGTTTTGGAGGAGAGGCACTTTTATGTCTAGCCTCCATCAGGCAGAAGGCTCATTAAAAGCAAGTAGCCTTGATGGCAAATTCACTGGTGTTTTCATGGGGGCAATGGCAACACACTATGGGTAAGAGAGGGATTATCTCTACCAACCAGCATACCAAGACAAACTTAGACCATGGGGCTCCAGATAAACTATCCATTGCTCAAGACAAGAGGCAGCCTTTTGTAAGAGAAATATTTACAGCTGGAGAGCCATGGTCTTAGAAAGAAAATGTCTTAAATGAAAGTTTATGCCTTTGTAGCTTTGCCCTTTCAGATCCCCAAATACTCCCCATCACTGTTTTCTTTTTTCCTTTTTCACTCCCACAAAGTCACTATCCCTCTGCAAGTTTAGGGAGAATGGAATTGCTGCCTATTCTGCAGCAAAATATAAAGAAAATATACCATGCTCAGTGAAAGAAACCAGTCACAAGAGGTCCCACACTGTATGATTCCTTCTATATGAAATGTTCAGAGTAAGCAAATCCATAGAGGCAGAAAGTAGATTACTGGTGATTAGGGCTGAGGTGTGAGGGAGGAGGGAGATTGGGGTATGATAGCTAAAGGGTACGGAGTTTCTTCTTGAGGTAGTGAATATGTGCTAAAATTAATTGTGGTGATGGTTATGCAGCTCTGTGAATATACTAAAAAATTGTGCATTTCAAATAGGTGAATTGTATGTCATGTGAATTATAAAGCTGTTGAAAGAAAGAAAGAAAGAAAGAAAGAAAAGAAAAGAGGGAAGGAGGAAAGAGAAAACATAGTGGCCCAAGGAAGGAGTGGTGATAGTTACCTTGGCTCAACCTGGAGGCCAAGTTGTCTGCTTCCCTCTAGTGTGAGCATCCACCACCCTCTCCCGCCCACTGTACACATTTACACACACCAAAACCTATACTCCAACCATCCCAAACAATTTACATTGCCACCCAAACTCCATGCAGTTCTGTCCCTTTGAGCTTTTGCACCAGCTCCTCTCTACCTTGAATGCCTACCCACCCCCATTTCCCACCAAAACAGCTCTCATTCATCCTTCAAGAGGGGTGCAAATGTCACACTCTTCAGGATGTCTCTCCTGACCTTCCCTGATAGTTAGTAGGCTCCTCCTCTTCACCTCTGGAGGACTGTCCTACTTGCATACCTGTATTACATGACAGGGTGGTTGTCACAAGACGCTGCAACCTATTTCAATGCAGATGGCACCCCCCATGAGACCACAAGCTCATGAAGGGTAAATACTACATTTTATTCATCTTGGTATCGACAAAACCTGGAACAGTGATGTCGTACAGAAGGCATCTAGAAAATATTTGCCAAATGACCCAATAGCATGGAGGTGAGATACCACCAATGCAGGTCATGGAAAGGTGACCAGAAATCACCCCTAACTCCTGTTCACAGCAGAAACATTAATGGTTTCTCCAAGAAAGTGTCTGGGTGCCAAGTCCACCCCAAGTGGGAATCCTGCCCACAGAGCTCCAGGGGCCCTTCTGGTGCTTGGGTAAGATCCAAATCTGGAGGGGAAAGGCAAATGGAGGGCACCACGTGTGGTTAGACAAAAAGAGCTGTGAACGCAAGTAGAACCACAAAGCAAGCCTTGGGTAACAAGCACAATGACAAAGCAGTTTGCGGAATGTTTTCTAGGGAAACCAAACTCCATAGAGACTGCTTGATCAGAATTGTGTTTAAAATGAAATCTGAGCATTTGCTGATATTCAGCCTAGAAGTTTCTGTACATAAAACCAACATCCTGAACAAACGAAGCAGCCAGCCGAGCACTGACAAGAGAGGGCGAGAAGACTGTGAAACCCAGAGGTCACCTGAACCTGAGAGAAGAGGCTACGAAGTCCAAATCCAATCTGTGGATTTTTATGTGTTTATGTTGATGGTAATGGGTAGACTTCCTAAATGTAAGTTCACCCATTCTCAAAAGTCATTATATTGACCTCATAGAGTCCAGAATTAAAGATGTCCCTCTAGGTCTTAAACTTATTATACTGCTATTTAAAAATATACCATTATTATGTGGATATTGTAGCTCCAGTTAACTTGCAAAGCATCACAAGCTTACGAATATAATGGAAACAATACCTCAAAGGTCGATAAAACTCTAATTAGCCATATTAAATGAATGGCACCAATAACAGTGTCTTGTTGACATTACTTCACAGCATAAATACGATGCTGGCATTTTTGAGTGTGGCATGCCTGTGACACCCTGTGCCACAGGATGACTCAATACTCCCATCACTTTCCTCAGTTCAGTTTGGTGCTATACCTCCATTCACACAAAGTTTTGCGATGAGATTTGCCCTTCACTGGAGTGACTTTAGTCATAACTGTGAGTACTGAAATTAAACCAGCGTGCTAGTGATGAGTTCATCATCCAGTTGTTCCAATGATTAACTGCATAATTCTAAATTGTTTTCATATTATAAAGGTTAGATGACTATGAGTTATGTTTGCATACAGAACGTGTGGATTCCTCTTTGAGAAACATTTGATTAGATGAACCACCAATCCTGGCAGCAGTCAACCAATCTGATCACCCTTTATGCCCAATGAAAGATAAATCACTCCAGTCACCAGAAATCTTGAAGAGACAGTAGGTCCCTGCCCAGGAGAGTGTCAGTATTTAGAGTAAAAGACAGGGATCGGTACTTTCACAGTGAGCTTTCCTCCAGAAGTTACCAGCAAAGAGAAGAAATCCCAAGAAGGCAAAGGGCAGAGGGGATGACCCACCTCTCTCCTCAACAAGTCCTCCCCAGGGAAGCTTCTCTCCCAGCTGAGATCACCTCCTCTGACCCCGCTCCCCAGGTGGCCACAGTTACCAAAGCTCTGTGAACCCATTAGTTGTTTTACAACTGGCTTGTCTTGCCTTGTAACTTTTCATTTGTTTGTTGTTGTTATTTAGCTGTGGTAAAATACACATAACATATCATTGATCCTCTTAAATATTTTTAAGTGTACAGTTAGGTAGTGGTAAGTATTTTCACATTGCTGTACAGACACTTTCTAGAACTTTTCCATCTTGAAAAACAAACTTTGTACTCATGAAACAATAACATCCCATTTCCCTGTCTCCCTAACCAATGGAAACCACCGTTCTACTTTCTGTCTATGAATTCGACTTCCCTAGATGCCTCATACAGTGGATTCATACAAAATTTGACCCTTTGTGATTGGCTTATTCCAGTTAACATAATGTCCTCAAAGTTCATCCATGCTGGGTATAGACCTGGTTTTCCTTCCTTTCTATGACTGAATAATCCATTGTATGTATACATTACATGTTGCTCATCAGTCCGTCCATGGATCGACATTTAGGTTGCTGCCACTTTTTGGCTATTGTGAATAATGCTGCCAGGAAGCTGGATGCACTTTATTTTATTTTTTACTGAATTGGCTGGTTATTTGGGTTCTACCATATTAACATCTGAATTTTCTAGATTTCTTAATCTCCTTTTAAACCTGAGAAAAGTTTGCCTCCGAGATTTGGTGCTTTGTTTTTTCTGCAGTGTACAATTTCATATGCTTTCTGCCTCCAGGCGTGGGCACAAAGCTTCATGGGTGACAGGTTATAATGGCTAGACTCCAGAACATCCTGCAGGAACATATAAACATGTGCGTAGACAATGATGTTTGATTCAGCTTCCCAGAGGAGGAGAGCTAAGAGGGGTGTCATTCTCAGCCATCAGCCACAGGGCTTCACGTCACTGTGGTAAGATCCTGGTGTATCCTCCGAAGGATCCTGCCATAGAGCTTTGGGAAGCCTCCTCCCTCACCAACCTTCCATTCCAAGGATTTCACAAATGCTTCAGTGGAAGCTACCTCTCTTATAAGTGATGAAGGCAGCCCAAAGTTAGCTGCAAATTGAAGGTGGAGGCTGTCATCCATGATGATGCCTTTCCTGTTAGGGACACACAAAATGTGCTATGACATGTAGAGGATCACTTAGAATGCCACCATCTAACAGCTGCTGCACACACACACACACACACATCCCACAGAAAAGTGGCAGCTGATGTCTACAGCCCGCTGACCTGAAATCCATCCTCCCAGACTCAGGGGCCATGCACAAGTTCATCTTAACACAGGTCAATTTTCTCCTGGTCAGAGAAAATAAATCCCACAGAGCACGCTTATTCCTCCCAACTGGTCTCATGAGAAAACATCTTCCCCACACCACATGAGAACTTGTGTTTTCACAAAAGGGGAAACCTCAGACGTGTCTTCCCTCTCTGGGTCAACAGCTGCTCAAGGCGCCCCCCGGGCTTTCTCTGGTTGCAACTGGGTCTTCTCTCCCTGCACACCTGGAACCAGGTAGAAGAAGGAACTCACGGAGGCTGAGGGGTAAAAGGTGGAAGAGTCCACTTTCTTAGCAAACTTAAATGGTACCCACCTGCTGAGAGGAGGAAGCAAGAGGAAGAGGATTGAGCCCTGGGCTGAAAACCCTAACAGAAGACCTGGATCCCAGGGTGGGCTGCTTCCTCCTTTTCCCTATATTGTGAAGCCGATGTGAAGGCCAAACACAATTTGTGAAAATGTTTTGTAAAGGGTAAAATGCTTTACACATGGAAGGCATTGTTGCTTCGTAAAAATAAATAAATAAATTTAATAAAAATAATTGTCCTGCTCTGAAACATTTTGTTCACAATTTTAATGGCTCCGGGGTAGGATTTGGTTTTAGGAAAGAGCCAACGATTATACAAAGCACCAGCTACATCCCCCCAGGCCTGAATCCTGTCCAGGATCAAAGGGCTGCTTTAAGATCAAAAGGCTCTGCAATCCTGAAACCAAGCCTGGATCTGCCTCACCCTAGTGCTCCTAGAGGGGACCAGCTCCACAAAACAGGAAACATCCCCTCCTCTTTGTTCCTGGGCAAGCTTAGTTCCTACCTTTTTTTCCCATCTGCATGACTTACTTATTTTATGACTGGAGGTTTGCACCTCTTAATCCCCATCTCCTATTTCACCCATCCCCTTACTTTCCTCCCCTCTGGTAACCCCTAGTTTGTTCTCTGTATTTATGAGCCTGTTTCTGTCATTTTATTTGTTTGTTCATTTGCTTTGTCTTTTAGATTGCACATGCAAGTGAAACCCTACAGTATTTGTCTTTCTTTGCCTGACTGATTTCACTTAGCATAATAATACCCTCTAGCTCCCCCATGCTATTGCAAATGGCAAGATCGCATTGTTTTTATGGCTGATATGATTCTATTATATATATCTATTATATATATATATATATATATATATATAATAGATATATATGTATGTATGTATATCACATCTTCTTTATTCATTCATTTATTTGATGGACACTTGGGTTGCTTCCATATCATGGCTATTATAAATGATGCTGTAATAAACAGGGGTGCATATATCTTTTCAAATTAGGTTTTTGTTTTCTTCGGGTAAATATTCAGTAGTGGAATTACTGGATCATATGGAGGCATTTCTATCTTTAATTTTTTGACGCATTTCTATGCTGTTTTCCACAGTGATTACACCAATTTACATTCTCACCAACAGTGCACAAGGGTTCCTTTTTCTCCACATCCTTGGCAACACTTGATATCGCTTGTCTTTTTGATACTAGCCATTCTGGCTGGAACAAGGTGATATCTCATTGTGGTTTTGATTTGCACTGCACTCGTAATTGGTGATGTTGAGCATCTTTTCATATGTCTGTTGCATTTGTATGTCTTCTTTGGAAAAATGTCCATTTGATTCTCTGCCTATTTTTAATTGGCTTCCTTGGGGTTTTTTTGGTGTTGAGTTGTATAAGTTCTTTATATATTCTGGATATTAACCCCTTATCTAATATATCATTTGCAAATATCTTCTCCCATTCAGTATGTTGCTTTTTTGTTTATATGAAACCACAGAAGACCCTGAGTTGCCAAAACAATCTTGAAAAAAGAAGAACAAGCCTGGGGGTATCATAATCACAGATCCAAGGTATAGTAATCAAAACCATATGGTACTGGCCCATAAACAGACACATAGATCAATGGAACAGGATAGAGAGTCAAGAAAAAACCCACACGTATATAGTCAATTGATCTATAATAACGGAAGCAAGAATATACAATGGGGAAAGATAGTCTCTTCCATAAATGGTGTTGGAAAAACTGGACAACTACATGCAAAAGAATGAAACTCGACCACTTTGTTTCACCATATACAAAATTAACTGAAAATGGATTAAAGACCTAAATGTGAGACCTGAAACCATAAAATTCCTGAAAGAAAACATAAGCAGTAACCTCTTGGATATGGGCCCTAGCAATGTATTTATGGATATGTCTCTTCACGCAAGGGAAACAGAAGCAAAAATAAACTATTGAGACTACACCAAAATAAAACAGTTTTGCACAGCAAAGGAAACGTATTTGTCAAAAAACAATAGTTTCCACTTTTATCTCCTTCCCTACCCGGAAGCAATGAATGCTCACAGAGCTTAATCAAGGCAAAGTCAGAAGGGAGCAGGGCAGACAGATGACCTAGCGTCTCAATGGTGGGCACAGAAGGAAGTGTTCTTTGCTTTACATACATTCTCAAAACGATCAATGGAAATATCAACGGAAATGATCAATGAAACAGGAAATATCACCATTAGAAGGAAATACAAGAGTGCCTTTCCTGTTTTATCATGAACCTCTAGTGATAAAAATTCTACTAGAAATAAGTTTGCATAAGATGTCCGATTAGAATACATTTCTGTCCCTCTCTTTCACCCCCTGCCACAATGGCCTCTACTTCTCTCAGAAAAATGAAAATCATGGTAGTTTCTTCCAGGTACTCATTCATTTCCCCATCCTAAGCAGTATCCTCCTCCTCTCCAAATGGTAAACCCCAACATTCACCTGACTATTGGACTGCTACCCTATTGGTTAATCAGGAAGAGTATCGTAAAAACTTCCACCCAGAAGGACACCAGTCTCCAGTATTACTGGAACCACAGGGGAGATGGGTGCACTTCAGGGGTGCTGCTGCTCTCTGGCCTGGCCCCGACTGCCCTTCTTAGCCTCTTGCTGTGCTCTTATGAGTCCATGATAGCTGTTCCAAAGAGCTGTCCCTGGTCTGCTTTCTGCCACTGACCCTAGTCACATCAGTACACCAAAGCTCTATACTGGCAATCACACCCAGGCTGCTTGGCCCTCAGTGCACTGGAGCCAAACTGAGATGCATCTGGTCAGGAAGCACTCTCTTGCCTGGGCCAGACTGCCAATCACACAGCTCTTCTGGTTCGGCCCCTAACCCTCTCTCAGGAGCTCAATAGCCACTCTTACCCACACGTGTAACCTGAATCTAACCATGAGGAAACAATCAGAAAAATCCAAATGGAGGGTTTTAAAAGCAAGTGGCCTGGACCCTTCTAAAATCTTCATGTCTGGAAAACTACAAAAGAGCAAGGGGACTGGTTTCTAAACTAAAGAGGACCCAAGACACATGACAACTAAAGACAATGGATGGTCTTGCATTAGGTTCTGGAATTTGAAAATATAACTAAAAAAAAAAAAGGTGGTAAAAAACCTTAGTGGGAACTTTGAGGGAATTCGAATGGGAGCTGCCTATTAGATAATAGTATGGTACAAAAGTTACATTTCTGAGTGGGAAGGTAGTATTGCAGTATGTAGCATAATGCCCCTTTTTTATTTTATTTTATTTTTTTTAACATTTATTTATTTTTGAGACAGAGAGAGACAGAGCATGAATGGGGGAGGGTCAGAGAGAGAGGGAGACACAGAATCTGAAACAGGCTCCAGGCTCTGAGCAGTCAGCACAGAGCCTGACGCAGGGCTCGAACTCACATACCGCGAGATCGTGACCTGAGCCGAAGTCGGACGCTTAACCAACTGAGCCACACAGGTGCCCCGAATGATGCCCCTTTTAATAAGATATAAATGATGAAGTATTTGGGGATGAACGCTCATGATGCCTACAACTAACTCTCAAGTGGTTCAACAACAACAACAACAACAAACCCAGCTATGTATGCTACACAGAGAGAGAGAGAGAGAGAGGAAGCAAATGTTATAAAATGTTAATATTGGTGAAGGCAAGTAAAGCGTAGATAGTGTACTCTTCTTGAAACTTTTTGAAGATTTCAAATTTCTTATACTAAAATATTGAGGTTCATAAAACCAGGCAGAGGAGACAGACATTTTGCATTTCTCTGCTATCCGTATTTTTCTCATCTCTCTCTAAGAAGCTCATGCACTAAACTTGGGGGAAGCAAGCAACTCACACAAAACAATTCATGAAGCAAATGTGAGGGGTGGGGTGCTAGCTCATTGACAACCCATTTATCCTGCAAGTGAATATACTCTGTATTATGACTTGAACACAGTGAAGATCCCACTGCGTTTGTAAATAATGGAATTCATTAATTGTATCCATTTAGGTTTATCTCTGTTGGTTAACACAGGATGGGAAATGATACTGCTGTTCAAATTGCTGGGTCCCAGAAGACCAAAAGAGAACGTGGAGCCCAAAAACATATCTCCTCTAAAGACTTTTAGGCAGCCTGCTTGCTACAGGACTCTCTTTTTCACCAGGGTCAACCCTACTCTTGGTGGCTCCAGGATAACACAGTATTCAAGGGAAACAGCATTAAATATAGGTAGAATTGAGATTTCGCAAGTCCCCTTTCAGGGATTAACTCAAATTCCTCTTTCTCCATGAATTTCTTCTTATGCTGCACTTTAGAGACACTTCTAAGTGTACTTCTAGTAAAACTAAGGCAACCAGGGGGCGCCTGGGTGGCTCAGTTGGTTAAGTGTCCAACTCTAGATTTCAGCTCAGGTCACGATCTCACAGTTCCTCAGTTCGAGCCCCATATTGGGCTCTGTGCTGGCAGTGTGGAGCCTGCTTGGGATTCTCTCTCTCTCTCTTTCTCTCTCTCTCTCTCTCTCTCCCCCCACCCTTTGCCCTTCCCCAGTTCTCTCTCTCAAAGTAAATAAATAAACTAAAAAAAACACACACAAAACAACAACAACAAAACAACTAAGGCCACTGGATTTCTGACACAGCTGTCTTCAAAAACTGTGTCTGTGGCTGGACATTGGTGAAACCACATGGTCCAGTATTTGACCTGGAAAATACAGTTGCTGTAATTATAGGGATTATTGCATGATTCCTTGTATTACAGTGCTTTGTGTTCTCAAGTCTTTCTCCCCCAGTTGACTATACATTCCCTCGAGGGAAAGGATAACTGACGTGTTATTCTCTCTGTCTCCAGTTGTTCCCTTTGTGCGTGATTCCAGCCACTCCCCCAACTGTATTTTCCACTTGTAGGCTGACCATGCTTACAAGTCACTTTGGCTGTCTTCAGAGTTTCAGGTTATATGTCCAACTCCCTGCTGAGCATGGCCTTTTTCAGGTCCTCCAAGTATTAAATATTCAAGCCTTCTCCTCCCTCCTCAAAATTCTCTTCTCCCTCTTATATTCCCAGTCTCAGCTCGCCAAACCTCTGTTCACGCATTCAGCCAAGCTGCAACGTAATTCATCCTGCTTTCTCCCTTATCTCCTCTCCTTTGCCAATCTGTCATGAAATCCAATTGCTTCTTTGTCTCCTAAATGGCCCTTAGACTTGTCTCCTTCTCCCCACTCCACCCTCCCTCCCCTTCCTTAGCTCAGGAGCTCAGCTCTCACCTGGACTATTTTGCAAGACTTCTAACTGACTCCCTGTTCCAGTCTGGACACCTTCCGCACTCAGATTCATCCTCTGTTTTGCAGTTAGCTGATACCAAAGCATGCCATCCTCAACATAGAATCACTCTATGGCTTTCCGACATGACAGAACAAAGTTAAGCTCCTTGCGTGGCCTACTGGTCCTGCACGAACTGGCCTGTGCCCTTCTAATTTCCTCTTCTGCCTCTCCCTGCCTCACAATGTATGCTCTAATCTTGCTAAAGCACCTGTAGCTCCTAACAAACATTCTGTGGTTTCAAGTTTCCTTGCTGTTGCTCACACTCTTTAGCCTGGAATTTCTGTCTATCGTTTGTTGACATAGCTACCCTTTACTCACCTTTCAACACTCAACTCAGCCTCCATCACTTCTTGAAGCCTTCTCAGAAGCTCAAGCTGAGTGCTGTCCTTCATACCCCCTAAGGCATCCTCTGCATCCCTCTCCCTTGTCCATAACCATATTATATGAAAATCCATGTATAAGTCTGGCTTCCCAACGAAAAGCACAAGCTCTTAACGGGAGGGACTGATTCCCACTTTTATTTGCCTCCAAAGCAACTGACACAGTGCTTAGAAAATAGTAAATGTTTGTTAAAAAGCGCCATTTGCTTCTTATTTTGACTCGCATGGAATCATGTCGCAGTAGATGACCAAAGGATGTCTTTAGATCTTATTTCCTGGGATGGAAGGTAGGGAGGAGCACAGTAAACCTTTCTTCAGAATCCCAGCTGATGAGAGGGGTGCGGGGCTCTGTTGCTTTTCCTGAACACTTTCTCCAAGTATGGCACCTTTTCAACAAGCATGACATGATCGCTGAGAAGCCTGTGGTAAAAAGACATTAGAGGAAGCAGTGCAAAATACCTGGCTGAAACACTAAGGACATGGCTATGAGGTGTGAAACAAAGATCGTTTAAAACAAGGATCCATTTTCCTGTGCTCTGTGCCAACCAGCCTGTCTTTACCCCAGCCTGTCGCCTCTTCATGTCTCGGTCCCCTGAGGTTAAAACCTGCCATGCATCCGTATTTTGAGTTTCAAAATTTTGTTTTCCCATATTCTATTCTGCCACAGTGCCTGGAATCTCCTTTTCCTCACCCTTCAAATTCATATTTCTTAAAACTTGCAGCACTGCCCTGGTACCCATTTTGAAGTGTGTCTGAAACCCTTTCTCACCATGTCCTTGCTAGAATGGCCATTTCCTCTTTATGTTTCACCATCCTAGAACCCATTGTGTGTCTGATATACACACATTGTTCACCTGTCTCCTACTAGGACTATATATTCCTTAACGCCAGAATATATGGCACACGTACCTTTATGTCAATAGGCCTAGCCCAGCGTCTCGTGATATGCGTGGTTCATACAGCTCACTGACTGAATGTTCTCATATAAAGAAAGCAGAGTCCTGAAAGCATAGAGATGGCACATTTTGATGGTGGAGAAGGGGAAGTAATTGGGAGCCAAGTGGATGGATCAAGCCTCCTGTCAGTTGACATGATGATGCCTGGCAGCAGTCTCAGGGCGTTGGGGTCACTTGGGGGTGGCAAGACAGAATGGGAGAAATAATTCCCAACAGACTCTGAAAAATGCTTTGCAGTGGTGGTACCTATGCCCCAGGCACTTTACCTGGCAGTTCAGGAATCTTCCTGGGAGTTCCAGAAAATCTTGGACTCTAGAGGAACTTCATATGCAGATATTACATTTGTGTCTGGGCCTGTCAGTTTGGTCTCCCATTACAATCCCCACACCAGCTAAGACCACAGCTTTTGTGTGATTTCAATCCTGGCAGCGCCTGCAGAATGCTTCCTTAAGTGCCCAGAGAATGTTTGATGACTTGTAAACCATGTTCTTTGACATTGAAATAGTCGTTAAACATGGGAGTGGCTTCAAGTGAATTTTAACTAAGTCTTAGGAAAATAGTCCCAGTCAGATTGTATTCATTGAGTTTTTAATTCACATTCCACTACCTCCAAGATGTCACAGCCTCTTCCTGAATATGCTTCTAAAAGTCAGGAGCACATTTACATCGGCGAGAGTGCTGAGTGAAGGAGGCTGAGCACCAGGCTATCAAAAGGCTCCCAAAGGTGCTTCCCAGTAGGGGTATTGCTTTCATGCTAATTTATTGTGCATTTTAAAGTCATCTCCATCATACTCACAACTACCCCATCCTCCGTCTTAAATCAGTTAGAGTCAAGCTAATTAATACAACAGAACTGCAGCCTTCTCATCTAAAACAAACACTCTAAACGAACCAGAGAAGCCACAGTAAGAGAGCCTAGACTTGCCAGAGGAGCTCATATGCTCAGCAGTAAAAAGCAGAGGAACCTGTAAGAGGTATAAAGGCACAAAGATGTATTTATAACGCACGTGAAATGATAGGCAACGTCTCTTAAACATCTGTTAGGTGCCAGGCACTTTTTAGACATTATCTCATTCAACTACACATAACCCTACAAGATAAACATCATTAATCCCATTTCACAAATAAGAAAATTGGACTCTCAAAGAAGCCAAGCATTTTGGCTAAGATTTCTCATCTGGGAAGTAAGGGAGCCGAGATACAAACTCAAGTCTTGCTGATTTCAATTCAGTGCCTATTAGGCTGTATCCATCATTTCCCCCACACACATAGGAAACCAAGAAACCCACAGAGAGTGTCATCTCTAGGGCATGGTCAGAAAACAGGAACTCCGCTAGTATTTTAACCAAGAGAATTTACTATAGAGAGTTGTTTGAACAGGTATTGGGGCACTGAAGAAAACAGGGAACCCTGAGGTATAAAGAAAGCTGGTAACTGCAGGAAGTAACTAACGAGCACCTCTAGGGCTGCAGGAACACAGAGAGGGGACTCGGGGAGGCCGATCCTGGAAGCTTGGAGAATGCCCCAGAGCTAGGCCTCAGACTTAGGAGGGGGCACTGCCTGTCTGGGGCTGATCCCTCAGAGCACGCATGTGCGATGGTGCTGCTTTGGGGAATTCTGAAAGAGGCTGGAAACTGCAACTAACTGGAAGCGTGCTGCTTCCAGGGTGAAAAGTCCCTGATGGGGACGCTGGCAGGAAAAGCAAGCAAACAGAAAGGGCAAGTAACTTCTCCCCTTCCTGCCTCCCTGCAGGGCTGCTAATTGGCAAAGCAGACATGTCCTTAGCAGAGCCCCAGTCCCAGCCCAGGGGAACGGAGCACAGGAGGCAGGTTTGGAGCAGAGAGAGAATGGCTTCCTAACCAGCACAAGTGGGTTGTGTGTAAGCACCAATGCCAGTGACTCAGGGTAAGGGAGATAATTACCACTATCATATCAGCTGCCATTACTGGATATCTACTATGTGCCATTCACTGCGTTCCTTCCTTTCCACACATTGATTCCTTTGGTCCCCACAACCTATGAAGTGGCTACTATTGTCTTACCAATTTCACTGATGCATAAGCTAATATTTAGAGATGCTAAGAGCCTTGCAAAAAAACGTTAGGAAGAAGAGAGGCCACAACTCATAACGAGGTCTGTCTGGATGCTAAAACCCTGCTATAAGCACCCATATTTGTTTAGTTGCCATAACAAATTTCCACAAACTGGGTGGCTGAAAACAAGAAAATTTTATTCTCTTATACTTGGAGGCCAGAAGTCCAAAGTTGAGGTGTTTTCAGGGCATGCTCCCTCTGAAATCTCTAGGAGAGACTCTTTCTTTGCCTCTTCCAGCTTCTGGTGGCCCCAGGCACTCACTGGTTTGTGGCTCCATCGCCACTGTCTCTGCCTGTCTTGACAAGGCTTTCTTCCCTCTGTGTGTCCATATCTTCTCTTTTATCTCTTATAAAGACACTTGTCACTGAATTTAGGGCCTACCCAGGTAAGCTAGGATTATCTCATCTAAAGATCTTTAACTTAGGGGCACCTGGGTGGCTCAGTCGGTTAAGCATCCAACTCTCGGCTCAGGTCATGATCTCAGGCCATGATCTCACAGTTTTGTGAGTTCGAGCCCTAGGTCGGGCTCCATGCTGACAATGCAGAGCCTGTTTGGGATTCTCTGTCTCCCTCTCTCTCTGTCCCTCCCCCACTTGCGCAGCCTCTGTCTCTCTCAAAATAAATAAATAAACTTAATTAAAAAAAATCTTTAACTTAATTATATCTGCAAAGATGCTTTTTCCCAATAAGGTTCATAGGTTAGGATATAGACATATCAATTTGGGGGCCACAATTCAACGACTACACCACCACACCGTGTAAAATTACTTCTTTACTCTTGAAAACCTTGTTCACAAAACCATTTAAAATGAAATCTGGGGGCGCCTGGGTCGCGCAGTCGGTTAAGCGTCCGACTTCAGCCAGGTCACGATCTCGCAGTCTGTGAGTTCGAGCCCCGCGTCAGGCTCTGGGCTGATGGCTCCGAGCCTGGAGCCTGCTTCCGATTCTGTGTCTCCCTCTCTCTCTGCCCCTCCCCCGTTCATGCTCTGTCTCTCTCTGTCCCAAAAATAAATTAAAAAAAAAAAAAAATGAAATCTGTACTCTGAGATCATTTTCAGATTTTAAAACAATGTTTTGCATTGTATGTAGTACTTTTAATATTCGGTGTTCCTGTTCCTTTAAGCTTTATTTTCTTCCTAAAGACAAATATGCAGTGACATCTTCTGCAGCTCCTCTCATTCGGAACAGCCATCCTGTATGTCTTCGCCTCATCGACTTTTGATCTCATTTCAAATCTCATCTGGAAATTTCCTCCCTCCTCTCTTTTCCCTTCTTGAGTGCTTTCTTTGACTTGGCTTTTGTTCCCACTCACTTATGCAGTCCCAGAATTCAGTGGACACACCTGGTCAAAAGAGTATTATTTTAGATGAGAGTATTTCCTTCAACCACAGGGTGCAATGCTCCCAAACTTTTCATCACTGGCTCCAACAAAAGTCTACCCTCCTTCCCCAAGCCTCTACTCCACATCCCAGCCTTGGGAAGGGAACCTTCCCATGACAGTATCTCTTCTTGGTTGGAAGGATTGAGTGACCCATTTTGCAATTCACCTGGTTGAGGACATAGTTTAAAATTTTATGTCCCTTGGAGATGTGCTTCTTATTTGTGTGTGAAGGGCAAAATGATTTCTCAAAGCAAGCAGATATTAGAAAAGAAAGGTATATTGTGCCCTTTTGCTAAATAAAATATGTGAACTGAGGGTCTCTTATTGCATCAAAATTAATGAAATATATTTCATATTCCTGATTGAAAAGAAGAAATGCTTTTCTCTCTCATGGAAATATGTCAGACTCACCTTTATTAAAGTCTGGCATATTTGCTAGTGAAGATTTCCAGCATACCAAACTACTATATCCTTTAAATTTAATTCTGAAGTTCATAAATTTTGCTCCCTAGAAGGAAAGAAGATGAATATTAGAAAGCAAAATCTTGAAACCCATCCAGGGTTTTTCAAGTGTCTCAATACCAAAATCATTGCTATCTGTTTAAAATTTAATTTTCAAAAAGTGTTTCCTGCCTCCACAGACATGGATATTGATGTTACTGCATCGTTTCTTCCTCTTTCCCCACAACATTCTTGGAAACATTTCTTCTGCAGGTGGGATATGTTTTTGTCATTCATCAAGATAATTCCTCACATTTCATTTATTTTCCTCAAGTTCTTCCTTATCTGTGGTTTCATATTTTACTTTTTTTTTTTTCAAGGCGGTGGATGGAAAAAGCACATGGATTATTTCAGACATGCCACCCCTCTCCTTCTTTATGACCAGGAAAGGACCAAATTTTTGCCTCTTCCGTCTTTCTTCTTGATATAATTGGTGAAAAAGTCATCACACATTTGATCCTCTTCTCAAGTATTTGGGATAATAAGAGTACTCCTTACCTCGTGGTTTGGAGGGAAAAAGGTGCAAGTATACAAGAGGGTCATGAAGAGACGGTCTTCATGGGAAACCCTTGCCTGACAGCTAACCATGGCTCCAAATATTTTTCAGATTCATCACTCAAAGCTAGAACACATCCCAAGCCCCACCAGTATATTCACCTGAGATGTTAATTGATAAAGTAAACCATGAACTCTACGGTTTATTAAAAGTGGGAACAGAACCTATTTCTAGTTCCATTTTCCAGAAATTCTGGACCACGCAGAAATCTGGTTCTTTTCCAAGGACCTCAAGTCCCAGAGGAAGTAGCAGTTGGCCAGTCTACTACCAAAGTTTACATTCAGCCTTACATCTTTCAGTGACTCCAGATTTCATAGTCCTCATATAGTTCCTCCAAGAGCCAAAGGGGGAAATGGAAATCTTAGCTCTCTTTTTGTTAACTGCCTGGTTTTCTGCTCACAGCCTAGCTACCTCTTCCACAGCAAGTATCTTGTCTCCAGCTCTAACCAAACCAACCTGTCACTGCTGTAGATGATAACAAGATATGAATGGGTAGTTTGTGAATTCTGTAGCTTGTTGTAAGGTGAAAATGAGAAAGACAGGGGGAGAGAGAGAGAAAATATTCTCTGTTCCTCACTTGGACCAAACTTTTACTCTTTATGATTTCCCCACCTGAAATGCCTTCCCGTCTCTTCCACCTGGGGTATCTTACCACCCTTCAAGGACATTCAACAAATGTGGACAGAATTAATGATAGTAAGATGTATAAGCCTCTACTTTTTAAAAAACACTGCAGTCTTGTGACAAAAGGCAGAAAGATGTGGGTGTATAATCGTTGACAGGCAAATGGGACAGGGTGGTGCGGCCATAGGTTTTATTTAGGCTTCTGTTATGTTTGAGGGATTCAGGAGTTCCATACAGAAACCTCTGATCAGTCACAGAAAAGAGAGGGCCATGTGAAGAAGGGGGCAGAGATTGGGCTGATGCAGCTACAGACCAAGGAACACCAGGAGTGGTCAGAAGCCAGGAGAGAGGGTGAAACGAATTCCCCCTCAGAGCCTCCAGGAAGAACCAACCTTCCCAACACCTTAATTTCAGACACGTAGCCTCCAGAACTGTGAGAGAATACGTTTCTGTTGTTTTATCCACCAAGACTGTAGTCATTTGTTATGGTAGCCCTAGCAAACGAATACAGACTTTTGCCTAGAGGGTGAGAAAGTGTCCGGTGTAACGAGTACCAAGGGATGTGGATTCATTATGACTTCTAATGGATTTAATACAATTTCTTGAAAAAAAATTTAATGAACACCAATTACGTGCCCTTCCCTGTGCTCTGCATTTAGTCCAGTGGAAGCCATAAACCAATGATCATGCCAGTGAATACCTAATTACGAAGGAGATGAGCAGTCTGGAGGGAAGGAGCAGGGTTTACAAGTGAGCACAGTGAAGGAAACCAAGCTGGAGTGAGGAGTCAGCAGTTCTCTGAGGACATGACTGGGAATGTGCAGGACTCAGGGAGGAAAGGGCCGTGGCCCTCTTCCTCCCGATCGACATCAAATGGCGAAGTGGGGGCTTTCCTGGTCAAAGGGAATGCACTTTCTCATGCTTTAAATGATGTTTTATGAGCTTCCAGACACCTTGGTGGCTCATTAAACAGAGTTGGGATTACTGATTTGAGTAACAGACAATGGACAAGGGGTTCATACTTTTTTTCTAGCCAGTAGATTCAGTCCCCTCCTGCATCTTTACCTTCATCTGCCCTCAATGCCAAGTGTTTTCCTTGGATGTGAAGAGATGTATTGGGGGTGGGGGGAGAGATGAGAAACACATTCAAGTAAATTTCAGACAAAGTTTCTTAAACAAAAAGAGAGGAGTTTTTCTGCAAGGCTTCTTATAACCTTTCATATGCCAATCTGCACTGGGCAGCTCCACATGAGTGATATGATATACAACATCCCCTAAATCTTTGGACCCAGCATCCTTCCATCACAGAGCTGCTCATGGAACTGGTGTTTCATGTGACACATTTTGAGGAACACTATCTCGGGGCAACTGTTGAGTTCCATAAAAGTTTGATCTCCGTTTTCCTCCTCTTCTTTTTCTTCCAAGGCGCCTTTCAACAACCCCAGAACAAAGTTGAGCATCCCGTCCTCAGGAGACCCTGACCAGGACAGTTAGGACGCCAGGTTGGTCCTCACTGGAATGTGAGGACATGTGGCCACATCCACAAATGAAAGACATCTTCCAGGTGGTAAATGTCAAAGGAAGAAGTCTAAGCAGGACACTTGCACCTTTCTGACTTCTTGCTTCTCCACACACCCTTGACCATGTACTCTTGACTGCTACTCTTGTAAGTAGAGGGTCCACAAAGGTGCTGGTAGAAATATGGGTAACAAATAGGATCTGGTGACTGGACATTCCTTCTGGATAAGTCAAACCAGTCTCCAGGCAGAATCGCCTGTGACTGACAACTGTTTTCTACGTGATCTAACATCTCTTAACATTGTTCTGTTTCATCCTGGGATATCCAATTACAAGCACTGAAGTCAAAGAAGCAAAAAGCATTATACAAGTCCATAACCATAGCGGTAGATACACACTATTGTATGTCCTGGATCCATTTCAGTTCCCTTAACGGTCTCTTAAATGTCCTCATTGCCATACACGTTCCATCAGTGACTCATCATTCTTTTGCACTCTCTAACAAGTTATAGAATTGCCGTGCTACAGGACCTCCATTTGCAACTGGGAGAAGCAGCTTTATTGCTGTGGTATGTTCAAGGCATCTGACCATAAAGTGCTATGGAATGCGTGTGTGTGTGTGTGTGTGTGTGTGATTATATATGTTTAAATACTTCTATGCGGGAGCAGCCTAGTCTCACAACAAAGCTGAACTACAAGGAGCATCAGCCAAATCAGGGGTCCACCTGAACCTCAGAGATTGTCGCAACTTCTTGCCTTAAAACTTGAGCAACACAGGCTTCCTTAGAGAGAGTATGCCACTTGTTTAAGGGTAGCTTGGCATGGCAGGAAAGATGTAGACTTTAGGTTTGAATTTCAGATGTGCCACTGATGGTTGCACACAGCCAAGTGACAATGGTCAACTCACTCCTCTGTAAAATGGAGATAGAGATACCTACGTTACAGGATATTCGTCAGGAGTAAGCATAAACATGCAAAATCCTTGAAATATAATAGATACTCAATAAGTAGAAGCTATTAAACCTCCCTGGGTCCTAAGAGAGCAGATCCTGGGAATGAGAGGCAGGCTTTGAGGCAGAAAGAAAAATGCAAAGTAGCATTGCCTAGGACAGAAGCACGGATGGGAAGTCCCCAGTGGAATCCAGTCCAGTCCACTCTGATTTAACTTGGCCTATACAAACTGTTGGAAAAAGTGTTGAAAGTAACTGGACTTCCAGTATTTAAACATAGTGAGATTTCAAATAAGCAGTAGTTTTCCCACTCCTCCCAGAACCTTGGACCCCCTCGTAATGCCCTGTTTCATTAGTATCATTAACATCTGACACCGAGAGCACTAACAGCTGCCCTGTTGAGACCGGAAGCTGTTGAGTACAGCACAACCCCTACAGCTGGCTCCCCACACACCCTTCCTTTCTCACTTGGCTGACCTGATTGGTATCTGTTGGCATTTGTGGTTGGCACCCCAAAGCAGGGTGCAGACCTGGGCAAGGTGCCTCTGTGAGGGGCTGGGAGAACACAACAGGGCTGGCCTGGTATCAGAGGCCCCAGGGGTGCGGTAGGGGAGAGGATAGAGAAAGAGCACTCAGAGGGAGAGAAGTGGGGGGGGGGGGGGGAGGGAGGGAGCTGAAGCACACTAAAATGAAAGGCCACCACCTCCACACTCCATTTCCCCCCCTCACCTGCACTGATACGTGCCAGACATTTCTTGGAACGTTTTGATCTCCAGCCCCCAAAGCTTTTTCCCTCTTCTTTTTTACAACACCTGGAACAATGCCAACCACACAGAAAGAGCTGGAGAAATGGAAGTTGTTCCCAACAAAATGCACTCAATTCAGAATGCCTCTTTCAGACCCTCCCCTTCACGCAGGGGTTGCTCCCACCTGTCTTTGTCCCCCACTGAGCACTTCTGTGTACTCTCCCCTGTCTAAGCTCACAGTGAAGCTCTGTAGTCACTCCCTACCGAGATGGGTTTCTTAACCTCAGGCGTCTACCCCACTGTGGCTGACCCAGACAAGTAATAGCACAGCAGAGGAAAATTCCCTCAACGTGGGCCCGGAAGCTGGGTATCCAACCTGTGACCCACCATGGGATTCTAATGCCTTTCCTCTCCTTCCTTTTGTAGTTCAGCCTATTCACTTGAGATTTTCTCCAGACAGGCAGGAGGGAATCTAAGCTCTGAGGAAACAAGGACTATGCATCTTCATTTGGCATGTCCCTACCTTTGGTAGAGTCTCTGGCACAGAGAAACGTTTCTCCAAATAAAGCTCTGCAGGAGGAAAGGTGTGAATAGAAGGAACAAGAACCCCTAGACTGAAGAGGAAATCGGGACACAGCTTCAAACACTGTTGGGCCGTCTTCTACCCACGTAAGCTAATTCACATCATCTGAGCTTCTCCTTCCCGATCTGTGAAAAATAAACAATAATGTATACCCCATTGTTGATTGGTGCAATCCTTAGGCAGTCAGAATGTCACCTGGCAGCAAAAAGCCTGAACATTTTTAGGAGTATTAGCACAGCGATCCCAGTCCCAGGGGCTCACTTTAAGAAACTAATTCAGCAAAAGCAACACTGTTGCATTAAGAAGTTTATTTGAGGGGCGCCTGGGTGGCTCAGTGGGTTAAGCGTCTGACTCGTGATTTCAGCTCAGGTCATGATCTCAGGGTTTGTGAGTTTGGGCCCTGAGTAGGGAGGGCTCCAAGCTACCAGTGTGGAGCCTGCTTCAGAGTCTCTCTCTCTCTCTCTCTCTCTCTCTCTCTCAGTCTCTCTCTTTCTCTCTCTCCCTTCCTTTCCCGCTTGCACTTTCTCTCTCAAAAATAAATAAGTAAACTTAAAAAAAAAAAGAAGTTTATTTGGAATTACACTCAGTAATGAAATATTTAATGTTATCTAACTACTCACCATAGGGAAGTAGTTACCCATTTTTTGGCATTAAAACACGAGAGACTATTTTTCATCGACAAAAATTGATATATACAAAGATGATCTAATTACACAGAATCCGTCATCCTCAATGCTACTATTCTTTTAAAAACAAAATCTGTCGGGGGCACCTGGGTGGCTCAGTCGGTTAAGCGTCTGACTCTTGATTTCTGCCCATGTCATGATCTCATGGTTCGTTAGTTCGAGCCACACATCAGGCTATGTGCTGACAGCCCAAAGCCTGCTTGAGATTCTCTTCCTCTTTCTCTGCCTCTCTCTCTCTCTCAAAAACAAATAAATAAACATTAAAAAAAATAAAAACAAAATCTGTTCATATTGCTCCCCTACTTGAAATTATTCAGTGGTCAAAAACTCAGGAGGTGGCTTTCTGAGTTCATGTTTACGTGTATGAGAAGCTACCAAGCCGCTTTCCAAAGTGGGTGTACCGTTTTACTTTCCCGTCAATGGTGTATGAGAGTTCCAGTTTCCCAACATCCTTGCCAGTGCTTATCACGGTCAGTCTCTTTAATTTTAGGCATGCTGATAGGCGTTTACTCGTATCTTATTGCGGTTTTAATTTGCACTGCTCGATGACCAATGATACTAAATGTCTTTTCATGTTTAGTTTCATAGTTATGGACCCAAGAGAAATAAAAACACATGTTTACAAAAAGACAGCATGTACACGAATGGTCATTGCAACTTTACAACAGTTCAAAACTGAAAACCCAAATATTCATCAACAGATAAACGAATGAACAAAGTGTGGTATATTCATACAATGGAATTCTACTCAGCAATAAAAAGGGATAAACACCCAACAACACGGAAGCATCTCAAGGACATTATGCTGAGTAAAAGAAGGCAGATATAAGGGCAACATGCTGTATGATTCTATTAATATGAAATTCTCACACAGACAGAAGTAATCTATTTTGACTGAAGAACACATCAGTGGTTACCTGGAATTGGGATTGGAGGAGGATGTTGACTGCAAAGAGGCACAAGGAAATTTGGGGAACCGTGGAAATGTTCTACATCTCAACTGGGGCAGTGGTGACACAGGTGTGTCGGCCGAAACTCACCAACTTAAAATGGGTGCATTTTATTGTATCTGAAATACACCTCAATAAACATTTGTAAAGAAGAAAGTATTCAGTTGCTCCTCGTTACATCAGAATGAAGCAACTTATACTAGTCTTGGATGATATGACCCCTTTCGGTCCCTCCCAACTGCTTTTCCTGCTAGAATCCCTCCTGTCTTGCTCCGGCCCCGAAATACCTGCCGCATCCCGGTCACCATATTTATTTCATGTCTCTGTCTTTATAAGTGCTACTCCCACGTCCTGGCATCCAGACCTCATCCCCTGCCACTTGTAACTTGACTCGCTTCTACTCAGCTTTCAAGATCAACTCAAGCCTGCTTGAACTCCTCTCCAAGGCTATAGCCAATACCTCCCTGATATCTTCTCACAGCATCCTGCACATTCCTCTAGCCTGATGTTTTCACTGTGGTATGTATCACAGCTAGTATTTTTTCTGTCTCCCTGACTGATCTCCAAGCATCTTAAAGCCAGGGTCTGTCTTATCACATTCTTAATCCCTAGCACAGAGTTTCCTACATGTTGCTAGTGAATGCTGCATGGACGAACGGATGAGTGAACGAACAAATGCCCTGTCTACCATCAGAAGGACCCAGTAAGGATCGGGTAAAATAAAAAGTGAATCCCCACCCTCTATTATTTGGGCGTTTGACTTGAGCCCATAATATAGTTGTGTGGCTAAGACTATACCTTCTGGGAACCTCCACCAGGGTATAACCGGTAAAGAAAACTTTGCCGGTTGCTATCTTGGGATCAGGGTGACAAACATCCCAACATGAGCTCAGGAGCTCCTTGAGAGGTCATCAAAAGAAGCTTGACTCCGGGAAGTCACCAAGCTGACAGTGGTGGCCGCATTCCTTCTGTGGGGTAGCACACTTCAAAACACAGCTATTCATTTCCATAACATTTTCCACTCTTCCATATAATATTTGTTCATTGATATATGTAACCTAATTATATTTGCACTTCTAAGACCATCGGTTTTAGTTTAATGTATACTCTTTAATTCCTAAAGATTCTGAGCCGTAAATGTTACCAATACCTGTCCAAGCAAACACAGGGCAGCCTTGTCCTCATTCCCAGAGACTCCCTTGGCCATTTCCTTGATGACATACTGTTGGAGCAGTGGCTTTGCATGATTGAGATCCATTTTCTTCACCTTCACTGAAGCTCTGTCCAGAAAGAGCTGGAACTCTGCCATACCCTCCTCCCTCTCATCACCTTGCCACTTCACCAACATCTCCTCAGCATCCAGTTCCGTTCTGTCAACGCTGCCTCCAGCTTGATGAAGAGTGACAACCAGCTAGGTGTCAGTTTCTTGAGTGAGGGCAATGGAGGCATTTCACACTCCACCATCATTCCTTGACCCTCTACTTTTGTTTCACAAGTGCTTTTCCCTCTGTTTTGGCCAGAATTCATTAGAGAGCCATCCAGCCTCTTCTCCTGCACAACCATCACTGATGGTCTTTTCTACTGCCTGGCACTGAAGGTTAATCTGGCAAAATAAAGGTTAGTGAAAGCTTGCACCAAGTCAGTGCTCAAAGGTGAATCTCTGAAGGGGAGAGGAGGGAAAGGCCAGTGAGAGGGAACAGTATTAAATAGAGTTGGGTTCCATGATTCTTTTTTCAAGTCACAAGGAAGGATTCCTTTGTTTACTTATTTATTCCTTCTTTCAATCTGGCTAGCTGTCCCAGAAGCGGCCTCATCTCTAATGTGGGCCCAGAGCTCCAGCTCTGTCAGGAACTCCAAAGTCCCCCAACGCTGCCCCAAGCTTGCCCTGGAGAGTAATGTTTTGTGGACACTCAAATCCACGGAGAGCTTAAAGATGGTTCTTTGGGGACAGGGCAAGGTGACGGAATGACCATCATCAGCAATCTGTTCTCTGAAAAATCTGAGCCACGGGAACAGAGAACCTAAGTCTTGCATACCGCAGGGGAGGAGAGTGGGTGATTGGAATGTTTGCCCATATTCTCCTAAAATATCCAGTGAACCGTGAACCTAAACTTTATACCTGAGGCAAACTGGGAATTGCTATTTTAACAAAGCACAGCTTAGAAAACAACCCGCACACGTTTTGTAACTTCGGCCAGCCCCAGAGAGATTTCTGGCAGCGTTTTATGGGTGACTAATACTCAAGTAAAAATCAACACGGGTTTTCCAAACACAGCCTCTCTGAGGGCAAACGGACTTTTCACCTGTCTGCCACAGCTCTTTGCCACGTGGGATCCGGGAAAAAGCTTTTTTCTGGACATACAATGGAGCTTTTAAGCTGCCTTGAGAGTATTATCATCTGGTCTAGGCTCTCTCCACTCGGTCTACTGGTGTATCTCTCATAGAGGAGGACAAGAGAGAGCATGCGCAACATGAGACAGGAAATGCACTCGTTGATTCCACAAACATCTGTGGAACTCCTCCCTCCCTGTGGGGCCACTGGGGAATACCAAGATGACTAAGCCGCAGTTGAATGAGGGCAGATAGGAAAACAAATAATTAAAATAATGCAGCCAAGTGCTGAATAAAGTTTATACCAACAGCCGTGGGAACACAAAGAAGGAATAATTAATTCTATCAGAGGGAGACAAGGAAGATTGCATAGAGGGTCACCTTCGAGCTGTCCCTTAACAGATGAGTTGGAAAGTTCAGGTGACAAAGGAGGAGGCGGGCATTCCTGCAGGCAGAGGGACCGCAGACAAGAAGGTGTGGAGGTGTGAAAGCCCCATGAGAAGTATGGTGAGTACAGGGCAGGTGAGAGTGAACAGAAAGGGTATGAGGCTGATACATGGGCTGGGATGAGATGTGTAGGCATGTATGCAACATTAAAGGATCCAGACTTGAGGTGCCTGGGTGGCTCAGTCGGTTAAGTGTCTGACTTTGGCTCAGGTCATGATCTCACGACTCTGGGTTCCAGCCCCATGTTGGGCTCTGCACTGACAGCTCAGAGCTTGGAGCCTGCTTAGGAGTCTGTCTCCATCTCTCTCTGCCCCTCCCCTGCTCGTGCTCTGTCTCTCTCTGTCTCTCTCCCAAAAATAAATAAACATGAAAAAAAATTTATTTTAAGGAGCCAGACTTATTTCTTTGGGTGAAACAGAAGATGTTAGGCCTAAGTATGATTTATCAGATTTTACAAAGATACATCAGGCAGCTAGTGATGTGGCACAGGGAGCAGGAAGGTCAGAGGCTCGTACCAGAGCCCAACTAAGAGAAAACAAAAGCTAAAATAAGTGAATTGTGGGGGAAATGGGGAGGAGAGCCGGGCATGTGGCCTTTGGAAAATGGAACCAATAGCACTTGGTGACTAAGGAGATTTGGAGAGCCAGATGGGAAGGGAGTCAAGGGGAATTCTGAGGTTACCAACTTGGCCATGATGACGGCGGTAACTGAGCTAGGAAATTGAACACAAGAGGCTGAAACACAGAGAAATTAGTCTCCGCTCATCCCAAATGTTTAATATGTAGTAATAGGGTATGGAACAGCCTAGGTAAAGGCGGTTGCTTTCATATAGACATAACCTTTAAATCAATTGCTATGAAATTAAAACATTCTTTTGTTGTGGGTGGTGTTAGACACGTGTCCTTCAGGGAGACAAGTGAATACAGTGCTGATGGAAGCACATTCCCTCTCCTAGGCAGCGCTCCCGAGGTGGCTGGCCATGAAAACAAGAGCCAGGCAGGAAGGACCTCAGCCTTCCTCCCCATTTCCAAATGCGTTGAGTGCCTAGGGCATGGAGGGCACTGAGGAGACCTGCTGAGCTGAAAGGTCAGGCCCTGGCGTGACCACTTGGGATGCCCAGGAGCAACTGGGGTGCAATTAGGTGCAGTATTTACACTGGGACAGATTGCGAGGGCAGAGGTGATGAAGAGGCACTGCAAGAGTGGCCATGGGACCTCGGAATTACTTCACTTCCTTCTCCCTCCAGTCTGAGCAGCCCCAGAAAATGGCAGCTCTGAGCTGGGAGGCTGATTGTCACTCTGTGTAATTAGCCACCCTGGTTGACCACATCCCGCGGACAGCCTGGGCTGTGAGTAAGAGGCATCCTTGCCATCTAGGAGGCTTCAGTCTGAGGATGAGAAATGTAAGTGTTTACGTTCAATGAGGGGAGCACAGAAGGTTGAAGCCAGAGATGAGGAGAGGCTGAGGAGATAACCGTCAGCGTCCTTCTGAAAAGAGAGGCTTCCTGGAAGCTATGAGCTGTTCCTTGCGTGAGGAACAGGGGAGACATTCCAGGGGTAAAAGCACTAGGTCGGCTCAGACCTGAGAGAGTTGTGCCACCTCCCTAGTGGAAGGTGAGGCTGTTGGGGTTCAGAGCAGTGAAGAATAGCCAATGGGGAGCCATCCAAGGGTTTTGGACAGAGGTTCGACTTTGGGGAATGATCATTTCAGCAGTCGTTTCTGAGATATGCAGGCTGGGGAGAAATGAAAGACAATATCTGCTAGGAGACCACTGGAATACGAAGTAGGAATCTGACTTTTATTAAGGCAAGCACTGAGCTAAAAAATGTTGGCATAATCTTATACGACCAGTATTATTACTCCCCATTCTACAGTTTGGTGAAAGTGAAGCTCAGAGGTTTCAGAAACATGCCCCTGTAGGTGGCAGAGCTGATTCACAGCCATGTCTGTTGGACTTCCAAGCCTGTGTTCCCCTCATACCGTATTGGAGGTGGGTACCGGTGAGAGTGCAAAGGACAGTGATTTCCATCCCTGGCTGAGCGTTAGATTCACCTGGGGAAATTTGCAAGATCGTGATGCCCAGACCAATGAAATCAGGACCTCTGAGAGTGGAACCCAGACATCAGTATGTATATAAAGCTCCCAGTACACACCTGACTTTGAGAACCACGGCTGCGAGAGATGTTGCAAAGAAGAATTGATAACGGTTGCTAGCAAATGTGAAGACTGAGAGAGAAGGAGGATAGAAGGTGACTTTAAGATTTTTCACTTGGATAAAGTCTGAAAGAGATGCGATTGTGGAAACAAAGAATTCATTTTTAGAGTCCTTTATCTTACCCTTGTACTGTGATGTCCAGGTGGAAATGCCCAGGGGATGCTTGGTTCCAGGGGCCTCAGAGACGAGATCATATCAAGCTGAGCACCTCAGCACTGTGGTGTGCCAGGGCCAGCCCAGAGCAGCTTGGGAGAGCCAACTGCTCCATTTTCCGAAATGGTGTAAGCCAGTTATCAACGTGGCCATCATTCAAATCAAATCATAAAAACTTATAATTAAATAATCTTAAAAACAAATGTAATACATTCTCAAAACTCGTCCCTGCCTAATTACTGTACCCCGCTTTACTTTCATCTGTGCTCTTGAGGTTATTTACATCTTTTTATCTGCGTGGTGAAAAAATCATGTAACGGTATCTTACGTGGATCTCTCCCCAAGTCCATATTGGCCATGTCAAGAGCTTGAAAGTGGCCGTGATGAAGACTATTTACATCGTGAAAACTGGCCGAAACCATAAATTAGGACCGCCCGCTCCCCCAAATAGCCAGTCGTCAAACATTTGCCAACACGCCACTATCTGCAACTGTGTGATGTTCTATGCAGAAAAGCCCATGTGTGAGCATGCTCCAAAAGCTTCATGAAGGTGAACCAAAGAGAGTAAGGTAGAAACTAAGACCTCACAATGAGGGGGACAAATCAATGTCAGAAACACTTTTTAATATTGACTGATATTTCCCCACACACAAGTTCTTTGCCCTACTCAGGTCCTTTGGGATCACTGTTATTCCAAATAAACCCGTTTCATTTAGCTCCATGAATAAGAAACTTCTAGTCAGAGAAGATATATTTTATATGCACACATAAAAATACTTTGTTTATATAGCACTTTCCTTTTAAGGAGCTCACAGCAATTACACATGTTCTCATTATTCCTATGAACACCCTGGGGAAGTAGCTAGGTGGCAGAGGAAATAGGAAGGAATGAAAAAAAAAAACCTGTTAAATTAGAAATCAGGGCATTACCTAGCCTGAGTACTATAAACAATCTTTCTTCTCCCAGTGCAGGAAACCCTGACTTCAGATCTTTAAAGCATCCTGCTTAAGAAGGTTCTAGAATTGGACTCACGTCACTGACATTTCCCCATGGGCATGGCTATGGAAACCTCCCACTCTCTCCCTTCTTTCCTCCTTGTTCTCTTGCTCTTTTGGCCCCATCTCCTAATTTGGGCCAGAACTGGAGTTTGCAGTCCAAGCCTGCTGGCCCAAAACCCTAGGGAGTTCACCAAAGGGGCCAGCCGCAGGAAAGGAGATGAGCCCTGGGCAGCAGCGGCAGTCGCTGTGTCAGGAGACCTTCCCTCGTGACTCGATGTCTCTGTGATGCTGATTCCTGGGCTTGGTGCCAGTGACACCACCATTCCCCCTGCACCAGCTCCTTTGTCCCACTGGGGATCCAAATGACTTCTCTGGCTTTCCTTGGCACTTCCCTGTGAGGCTCTGGATGATTCCAAATTGGTCCTTTGGAATACAAGCCAGTATAACACTAGTGCCAGCATCTTCTCCATCCATTTGGGATTTATCCACTACAGAGCACCACTTATGAGATTGGCGATGATGAAAATGGGAGGAAGAATGAACTGAAGTGCATGTGTCTCCAAACTAGAGACAAACTGAGAAAGGCAGATGGAAACAGAGACAGAGACAGAGAACCAAGAGGGGCAAAGAGTTATAGAGCAATTCGTAAACAGAGAAGTTATTTTCTTTGGAGTAGTTCTGTTTTGACTAAGAATTTCACTGTTTGTGAGTAACTGGTGGGGGGTAAATCATTAGGGTAAATCTTCCTGATGGATGACCTTGGGCTCCACCCAAGCCAGACTCCCATGTGGCAGTGTCCCCTTGACAACTCCTCTGGAGGCAACCCTGAGCAGGGAGTAATGGCCTGAGAGTGAGCCCTGCCATGGGGAGCAAATATTTGGCCAAATACCACTAGATATTCAGATTGTGGGGACCCAGTCGAGTCTGAAGGAGACATCCCAGATTCCCAGGAAGGGCTTCCTACTGGCCACAAAAATGGCGGCAGATCTGCTGGTGCATTCCTTCTCACCTTCTCACTCCTAGGCTCTCCTTCTCACCGAGTTGTGAGGTTCTGAAGAGTTCCCTGAGATCGGAGGGCCCTCGGACTCAGCCGGTGGTCCACACCAGCCATACAAAACAAACAAGTCAACTAAGTGGAAGCAGCCCTAGCTTGGGAGGCAGGGGACAGGTTTTCATCCAACCAGCTCCTCGCGGCTCCTGGGGAGCTCAGGTTACTCACCTGTGAGTTGACTTGGTGAAAGTAGCAGCAGGTCATTTTCATTCCACAGTCATGTCCTGAGTACCTACCAGATGTCAAGGGTTGTGTTGGGTTATAGAAACAAAAAGCCAGACAGCCCACAGCGACCCAGGAGATATCAATGAGCATACAGGCCATGCTCTCTGAGGGCACGCCCATCTAATGGTCTCTAAATAATTTCACAGGGGGCTTCCCAAAATTTCCTGAACTGATGAATTCACCCCTCTTAAGTAAGAGGAATCCTGTTTTGTTTGTTTGTTGTTTGTTTGTTTGTTTACATTTGGGTTCGCAAACTTAACTATTTGACATGCGTCTGTGGGTGTCTGGAATGTTCATTGAACCTCCCCACAGCCCCTGGGGACGTAGGTGCTACAACATCTGCCACAATCAGAAACAGGCTTCAGGCTCCTGTCTGCTCAGGGCACCATATGCACTATGTTAAAGAGGCACAGCCCAGCTGTCCAGAAGCTTCTAGAAACCCTGGAGCTCACCCAAATAAAGGACAAACAAACAACTGAGCAAACTCGGATAAAATGGTGCTGTCAGACCAACAAAGGGAATGCAAACGAAGAGCTGGTGAAGAACCAGCAGTTGGGGGAGCGGGGGTGGCGGGGGGTGGGGGGGTGGGGGGCGAGAGAGGGATAGATGAGTTTGCACAGGCCAGACAACGGGGTTGGGGGTGCGGGGTCATTCTTTCTGTCTCATCCGTCCAGGGTTGCCAGGGTCTTTTGAATGGTGGACAAAAGAGGGTAGAGAGAACTGGGGTGGGGACCGAGGATAAAGCCCCGCAGTGAATGAGTCCCAAAGGCGTGGGACATGGGTGCAAAGTCACAAAGCCAGGGTAAAGCCTTCTAGCACTCCACTCTGGCTCCTTCTACAATCTGCTCCCCTGCCTTCCCCTCCCCTCCTAACATCTTACACAAGAGTCTCCTATTGTGTTAATATCAGGGGGAAAAGTGACTAAGGCTGGGGTATGACTAAGGAAAATAAAAGTAGGAAGGGAGTCTCAAATGCTTGCCTCCACCCCCAGGTTACTTGGCTCATTCCCTGATTCCGTCAGTTCACAGACTCTGACATAAAAGGCAGGAAGTTACATACGCTAAACAAAGCTCCTTAGATGTCAGGAAATTAACCTGGGAAATCGGAGCCAAGAGCGATTAAAGGCGCTGTACTCGGAGTTCAAAAACCACTATGGCGTTAGATCAAAAGCTGTTTGCTGGGCACCCCGGGCTCAGCTCTGCCAAACTGCACATCCCGGAAAACCTGGCCACAGGGCCCGCATGCCTGTCTGCTGTGCATTTGCTCTGCCCCATGACTTAATCCTCACTCACAGCTACGGCTTTTGACTCCTCTTGCCATAGCAGTTTGGATGCCTGCCCTTGGTGGGTCAGAGCCAGAAAAGCAGCCAGCCTGCCCTGGCTTCTGGGGGTGGGGAAGATCACACACCTAACCTCAGAGGGAGTCCAACAAGTGGTCCCCTGAGGGAACAAAGAAAGTCCTTAAAAGGAGGGGGATGGGAGGCACACTGGGGCACCTGATCCTCCTCCCTAAGAGAACAAATGCTTCATGGAGGGTGGAAAGGTCAGAGCAGAGCAAACCATAGAATTGTGAGAATCATTACTTATGTCCTCAGCAATAATAATATCCTTTGAGTGTCATCTTTATAATCTTTACAATTAAGGGATTAGACTAGGTGTTATGGCACCTTCTAGTTATCATATACTGAAATTCTTAAACAGCTTTAACATTTCACACCACAATGAAGTTATCAAGGGACTTGCACACCATTTCATTTGTATCTCCAGCGATGGGCATTAGCCTCATGTACAGAGGAGTAAACTGAGGCGCCGTGCAGCGGCTTGCCTAATGTCACAGAGCTGGCAGATAGCAGAGCCCTAATAAACCCTCATTCTGGTGGCTTCCGGCCCATCGCTCTAGAAGGGCAAGAGTGGAAAACGGCATTGTCCCCGAAATGACTGAAAGTACATTTCTAATCACAAACTCAAAAGTGTTAAGTTGCCGTGATTTTTTTTTTTCTTCTGGTATTGGAAAGCAAGTGAGGTCAGAGAGAAGTCTTTTTTTTTATTTTTACTTTTTACTGGAGTAGAGTTGACCACACTATTATATTAGTTTTGGGCGTGCAACATAGTGATTCAACAATTACATATATTACGAAACGTTCACCATGATAAGTATGGTTCCTATCTGTCACCATACAGCGTTGTTATAATATTACTGACTATGTTCCCTATGGAGAGAGGAGCCATTTAGTGTGCCAGGCTTCTGGGATATGGAACACTCAGAAATGTTGCACCCCACAATGGCCTCACAATGGTGTAAAAACCTTTTTGTGTCTACAGAGGTTAGGTTAGTTGTATTAGCTAGAGAGGAAAATGGTGAGAGAAGTGTAATTAGTTTGTTCTTCACCCATGACACCTTCAAGACTGGCCCTGTCCCCGCTCTGAATGGGGTGATCCTTTGGGCCACACCACCCTCATCCAGAGCTTATTGGACCAGGAAGAGTAAGTCAGAGTTGCTCTCCCACAGGACTGGTATGGACACCTAGAAAGGGCTGTTCAAGCATCATGAGCTTGAAGCTATTCAATCACTGTATTTGTCAGTGTTCTCCAGAGAAGCAGAAACAATTGGATGTATGTAGATATAGAAAGAGATTTATTATAAGGAGTTGGCACATGCAGTTATGGAGGCCAGCAAGTCCCAAGATCTGCATGGAGAGTCAGGTAGCTGGAGACCCAGGAGAGCTGACGGTTTAGTCCCAGGCCAAAGCCTGGCAAGCTCAAGATCCAGGAAGAGCCAATGCCCCAGTTTGAAGGGTGTGAGGCAGGAGGAGGCAGTAACTTAGGACTTTTTGTTCTATGCAGCCCTCAACCGAGGGAATGAGGCCCACCCATATTGGGAATGCAATTTGCTTTATTGAGTCCACCAATTTAAATCTTAATCTCATTGCAAAACAGAAACACCCAGAATAATGTCTGGCTAATATCAGTGTACCCCGTGGCCTCGACAAGTTGACACATAAAATCAATCATCACAATCGCAAAGAGAAGGGCCAGGTCAGTGGTGGGAAGCCAGAACCCAGGCAAGACCAAGCAAGGAAGCCCACAGATGCAGGGAAAGCCAGCTTAAAGAGCGGAAAGTGATCATTCTCAGTGAGGAATTGAGATGAGGGATGGACAGAGTACCGGCCGGAGGCCTTCCAGATCCCATGAGGGTTCTCTGGTCCTCCCAGCCCCCCTCCTTAACTGAACTGGTTTGGGTAGGTTTCTCTTTCTGATGACAAAACCACCTGTGATTAGAACAAGCACACCGTGGGTGTCTTTGAATTGTACTGCGTAGCCCCGTTCTCCCAGCTTTAGACCAGCCATTAATCAAGTGATGAACCATACTGAATGCCGTGTTGCATACTCTGTACCCTTGGTCCTTGGATAATTTACATTTGCAGTTTGATTGCATGCAAACACCCACACGCAGCTGAAATAAAATGTTTTCATGGGATATGGGCTTGAATAAGGTGCTTTGACCTATAAGGCTTAGGGACAAAGAGAGTTACTCAGCTAGTGAGAGATCTCATACAGCTGCTCAGCGTCTAGTCCACAGTGCAGTTTTACTCGACTCACTTTTCTTTAGGAATTTTCTGAGGAAAATCCGATGTTAGGGCATTTCCCTGAATTTACGAATTTGTAGTGGCCCAGGCTGAGTTCCTTCCAAATGCCATGTCATGAACATAATTTTTAGACATCTCTGTCAACTCTTCTACTATTAGCTTTTTGGAATGCCTTATTCAACTGTGTGGCTTTTATACTCAGAAGACAGTTACCTAGGACCTTGTAAGGGCACAATCCATTTTTAAGTTCATTCTCTCATCCCGTTCTCACCAGATCATATTATTCTTGATTGTATTAATCTGCTTAAGCTAAGTTGTGCAGCCATAACAGAAAACCCACAAATCTCAGCGTTTACTGTGGCAAAGTTTTATTTCTCGTTCATGTGATACGTGCACCGTGGATCAGCTACAGCCCTTCCGGTCATATTCATTCCAGGACCCAGCGACAGAGAGAAACAGAGTGGCAGACCACACAGTGTCTCCTAAGGCGTCCCGAGAGCACTGACACAATTGACTTTCGCCAGCCAAAGCAAATCTCACAGCCAAGCCTGACATCAACAGGGCAGGGGATCTATAGTTTTTCCACAGGAAGGAGGGGTGCCCAAAATCACACGGCCACACCCAGCACCAGGGGACAAGGATGTATAATCCTTCCTCTGAAGGAGACGGCAAAATTAGCAACACTAATACCACAGAGCACAGTGCCTTATAAAAAAAAAAAGAAAAGAAAAAGAAACTGAGCTGAAACAATTGCCTGATCAAACATCTTAGTGGCAGACTGGTATTTAAAGGAAGTTTTAGGAGTCCGGGTGGCAGAGTCTTTCCACTACACCACGGCTGCTTCCAGGTCTTCCTCTGGAGACATGCCCTCCAGGACCCGATCTGTATCTCGTGCCACCCCCCGGTAGTGTTCACGTCAAGTTGTCACACTAAAACATTTGGCCCTTGAATATTTTATTTGGAAGGATCCCATGTCCGGGGGAAATCCAAGCAAGCCAAGGCAGACAAAGTTAGCAACGGAGAAAGATAGATCGAGCCAATAAAGTTCTCAGGAAGTGGTGCCATTTAAATTTTTTCTTAGTTTAACCAAACCAAAGATAGGAGGTGGTGGCACCTGGAAAGGACAAGAAGTTGTCATCCTCTAAGGGACAACAGAGAAGGACGGGGCTGTCTGGGTGGTGCAGTCAGTTAAGCGCCCGACTCTTGATCTCAACTCAGGTCATGATCTCACAGTTTGTGAGTTCAAGCTCTGCTTCGGGCTCTGCACTGACGGCATAGAGCCTACTTGGACTCTGTCTCTCCTTCTCTCTGCCCCTTTCCTGCTCGTGTACTCTCTCTCTCTTGCTCTGTCCCTCAAAACAAATAAACTTACATTTGTTTTTAAAAAGGGAAGGACAGTGCTGTCTGCTTGCAGCACTTCAGGGTGGTGTCCACTGGGTGCCTCTGGCCACTGGCTGATTACACCCTGCAGTAGCCAGAATAAAGGGTCTGGGAAGTACAGGCACTGAGGCCTGGGAAAAGCCGGGCACCAATAATTTAGAAAGGGCCTTAATCACGGCCTGGTCAGCATTTCCAGGGTTCATGATTCCCATCACCACTAACAGCACCCATCCCAAATGGGCACCCTGGTGGCTGTGGCTAATGATCTCTCTGGCCAGCAAGTAGTTTTGCTCAAGGAAAAAGTCCGACTGCATACAGGTCCCCAAATATAGACAACCAGTCTGAATTCACTGGGGTTTTTTTTCTGGATCCTTTCATTTCCTTAAGTTGCACAGATGACATGTTCGGTCTTCAGATGGTACTGGCTACAAAAAGTTCAGTGCTTGTCACACTTCGTAGCAGAGTCTGTATGGAATACCTGTTCCCTCTCTCTGCCAACATTTTTAAGATTGGGTTTGGTTCAGATACAGTAAGTCAAGAATCCATCCTGCCCGGGATGTATCAGATTGCACAAGTGTTATGAAACACATACCATCCTGGATGTTCTTCCAAAAGAACGTGCAGAAAATGCTGCCCTTCTGCCAAACTACAGGCTCCTTTCCAACCTGCACCACTCTCTGCCCTCAGTCCAAACGCCCAACAAGCTGACGTGTGCCGTGGCTGTGACCGACGCCTGGGCTGCCTCGGGACACCCGATGCCACCTCTCCCGGGTTCTCTTCAGTGCGTCGGTGCACAGGCAACACCAGGGGACTTTGAAGGAAAAGGTAAGAAGGCTCAATGGGGCAATTTCCACAGCATCTTACTACTCTATATTGCTGGTAAGCAAACAGCAAGGCTCGCTTTTGAGAGGGACGCCTCAAAAGAAAGTCCAGAAAGCAGGCTCAGAATTGTAGCCTGGCTGCAGGCCAGAGTGTGGCAGACGTACTCTCGGGCATGTCAAATACAGCACTTCAATACTCAGTTCATTCATAGGCCCAACCATCTGTGAAGCTGGACACAGGGTCATGCAGAAGGAAGTCACTGAAAGCATCCTCCAAAACACCCGAAGCTGCAATCCCAAAGTTACTATCGTTTCACTGCTGTGTCAGACATGTTAATAGCATACAGGCCAAAGGACATTAAAAAAGATTAACGTTAATATAATGTTAATGTTAGGGGTGCCTGGGTGTCTCGGTCGGTTGAGCCTCTGACTTCGGCTGAGGTCATGATCTCCCGGTTCGTGAGTTCGGGCCCCGCATTGGGCTCTGCGCTGACAGCTCAGAGCCTGGGGCCTGCTTAGGATTCTGTGTCTCCTTGTCTCTGTGCCCCTCCCCGACTCGTGCTCTGTCTCTCTCTGCTTCTCAAAAATAAAGAGTAATTAAAAAAATAAAAAATATATAATGTTAATGTTAATGATAAATGTTAATGTTCAAGGGGGCGAAGAAGATTACAAAGCAGAGCTAGGGTCTGATAATAAGCCAAGAGCATTTAGCAGGTGACACAGAAAACATGGATTTACAGCTGAAGCTCTCCCCCGGGTGGGCAGGAGCGATCTCTCAACACTCAGCCCACACACGTTTACTGTGGCCACCACGTGTCCATATGTCGACAGGCATGCCAGAGTAGGCATAGTATAGCACTGAAGGGGACGTGATGCCTGCCCCGACAAGTAGATAAGACCTACACACCAATGAGTGAAATGACACCCCACAGGTGAAAAGTGCCACCAAAGAGGTGCAAATGAAGCATTTTAGGATGTCGGAAGACAGATTGCTCCCCCACAGTGGTGAGACCTTGGTTTTACGGAGAAGAAGCATTTGAGCTGAATCTGAAAAGGAGCTAAGGATGAAAGGAGCTTATGGAGTTGGGGACCAAGAGACTTCATCAGCTGCAGCCATGTATGTAGCAGAGGTGCTGGGGTCTCGCCCAGATCCCCTTGGCATGCGGGGTTCCCTTAGCCTAGCTGCTGGGGCTTTGGCTCCTCACGGCTGCTCCCAGCTCCTCCCTTTCTCTGGAGGCTTGTCCCCGGCTGACCAGAGCACCTCACCAGAGAGATAACCACACCCTGTCTCCGGGGCGGCTGACAGCCAGTGATGGATAGAGGGGTACACAAGGCCAGGCCCCTTGCCCCCAGGCGGAGACAATTCTGCAGTGTGGTGTATGAAGATACGACCCCACCCCAGTGGCTCGGGCTGAGGCTAGTCTCTTTTCCCTGGCTTCTCTCCCCACTCCCATCCTGCTTCACCTCTTCAGTGAATCACGGGTACCCAATCCTTATCTCAGCCTTTGCTCTAGCTTTCCCTCCTGCAGCTGCACAGGTGCACTGCCAAGGCTTTCTTGGGATAGCCTGCAAGCTCCCCCATGAGCCACCTGTTCCACCCTCCACCCCCTGCTAACTTCCTCTGCTGTGCCCCCACCCGTCCCCTCACTGCTTCCACACCTCATACCTTACTTTTGATCTTCCTCCTGCTCCAAAAGCTTACTCTCCATTTGTCCACCTCTTCCAAGATCTAACTCAAGTTCTACCTATTCCACCACCTGTACCTCAGGTGTATTTTTAAGTACTGAAGACAGGTGCCAAAACACGTACCTATTTTTTTTTGCCTTTTAGACAATTAGATCAGAACTTAATCATCTAAATAGATGTTGCCACTTTCAAAGTACTCATCTTGAGAGATTAATCACTTCCTCCAATGCAGCCACGGCCCGTCCTAATTTAAGGATCCCACTTCTGAGTTTGCCTTCAGAGCATGTCATCAACATTAGTGAACACACGACAGCCTCCAGCAGTTCTCTGTCCTTTGAATTTTTAGAGAATCACTCAGGACCGTGACTGGTGATGGCAGGTCAGTGAGAGTTTATATTTTTTTTTGTAATTCCACAATTTACACACTTAGGCCTGGCCCTTGGAAAATAAAACCCTTCATCCCACAACACTGCCTTAACCCCAACCAATCCCAACGATGGCAAATATTTGCTCCGTGAAAGTGATTTTTCTTTCCTTTATGAGACATTTGGATTCACACCTGATGAGTAATGCAGGTATTGATTTCTTCATTCCACAAATATTTATTAAGCACTTTCCACATGCAAGCACTGTGCTACAAGGCTGTAACATCAGATAGAAGATGGTTTTTACTCACATGAGGCTTGGATTATAAGGATGCTGGATGACGAGGGCAGGAACTACTTGCAGGAAGGCATAGATAGAATTCTGGCACAACGAGGCCCCTCTTGTGAAGGGCGGACTGGAGAATGAGCACAGAGGTGAGAGGCACTCAGGCTGCTGAGTGGCCAGCAAGGGCTCATCTTGAGAGTGATGGGAAGCCACTGAGGGCTCAGTGAGAAAAGCCAACCAACAAAGAAAAGCCGTATCATGTGATTAAAAACTCATGAAACCATTGTGATGTGTGTGCTCAGTACTTGCTCACATGTGCTAGCCTGATTAATTCTCCTAACTTCGTGAAAGACACATTCTTGTGGCGCCTTCACGGATGAGAAAACCAAGACCAAGGAGGTTTGGTAATTGGCTCAAGATCGTACAGCTGGTTAGTAGCAGAATTGGGATTCAAACTCTGTCTCTCCACATCTCTCAACATCAAAGCCCGGAATAACCCCCTTAAAGAACTCAGCAAAAAACATAAACAGATACTTCATTTCAAAAGAAGCTTTGAATTCCGAATATATGTACGGCGTTCAACCTGGGCACAAACCAAAGCATTGGAAAGTTAAACAATAATATTGAGCCACTTTATACCCATTTAACTAGTAGGAACATTAATAACCATGCATGCTTCCATCTAATTTGTGTCACTCAACTTATCATTAATACATTAATGGCCATATTGTAAATTTACGTAAATCTTTTGGAAAGCAATATAATAATATATATCAAGTCATAAAAATGTCCATATTCCTTTATTGCCTCTAGGAATTTATCTTAAGAAAATGCTTCCAAAGTAGACCCAAAGTTTATCATTGCAACATGATCTTAAAAAGTGCAAAATTGAAAACACCCTATATGTGGAATAATAGGACAATAGTTTGGTAAACCATCATACAACAACTCAGTGGAATATTCCATAGTCATTTAATATGATCTTTACAAGGATTACATAATGCCATGTGACTGTCACGTAAAAAGGTAAAATACAGTACACTATTGAATTCATGAAGAATATGGCCCAGTATCTTTGCAAATTCCCAGATAAGTGAAAACCATTGTAGCATACAATTTCCCCCTTTAAAATGCAGTACCTAAAAATGTTAAGTAACCCCTTAAGACTCTTAATGCATCTATGAGTTCAGAATTTGCTTATAAAGCTATATATATACATATATATGTATATATATATATATATATATAAATTCTGCCAATAAAACAAGCTCTAGATTGCATTATAGCACATTATTAGTGTACTTACCCAAATTTACTGAAATCTGCAAAGAAACAACATCTTTATCGTTTCATGAGCGTTCCTTGCAAGTTCCACACGCAACCACAAATGCAGTGTTGCAACGCTGCCCCCAGCAATGGTGGGAGGGGCTTGCTCACTGACTCTAGATTCTTACCTTCTCACACGACGGTTTGGAAATCCAACCATTTCAAAATCGAACCCCCGAAAAATTACAAATTATTGCCATCTTTGAAGTTCCAGGCAAATAATTGAAGTTGAGAATATCAGATTCAAGAATGTCAACAGTCAACTACCATCCGTAATTATAAAAGCATTATGATTACAGCTACTGGAAAACGTAGACAGCCAATGCTGCTTGGAAACACAAAAAAAGAAAGACAGTTTCATTTGGGTGAAAGAATTCTAAGCAATATTTCCTTTTAAAACATCAAGTGTTATATTGCTGTTTTATAATAAATAAAGTTCACACAAAGATTTATTATTGTACAGCCACATTCTTCTACATTGAACTCCATTGCCTTTAGCCCATTGGTATTTTATAGTTTTTAATGTGTTTTTATGGCTTTAGGGTTACAATAAATGGGTCAAGACTGGAGAATTAGCAGGAACTTGCTGCAGAATTAACCATTTCGTATAACTTTCAACTAGAGATGTCAAAATCAGGAGGGTCTTTGTACCCATGAACACTGGTACAAAACCACATACTTGAGTTTCAAAGCTGACTCTCGTTCACTCAAATAAAGAAATGTGCCTATGATCGTCGATCACCCATTGACCGATTTGACGGGAACTACAAGTTACATCTGGGGCTCTATCTACATGACTTGGAGAAAGGAAGGGAGGAAGGAAGAACAAAAAGAGGAAGGGAATCATTACGTATTCATGCTAACAAGCATTGTGAACCAGTTTTATTTTTATTGCTTTCACAGCAACTTGTGTTGATCTTTAGGGGTCATTCTACCCGTCACATGCATGTCACCAGAGATGGAAGGAGAGAGGCCGACGGAGCAGGTGAGAGATGCTTAGCCTACACATCAGTGTGTGAAACAGAAACTGGGCCTGATGATCCTCCAGGGACTCATCATACAGGAGCATCTAACTGAGAAAGCAGATGCTCTCTGATTTTGCGGGAGGGCACAGGGAGGGAAGAGCCACAAATGTTCAGGAGCATGAACTTTGCAATTTGTAAATACTCACTGTTTTTCCACTTAGCATAAATAATAACAGTAATAGTAATAATAATAATAATAATAATGCAGAGACAAAAATTCTGATGTCAAAAGAGAAGCTGAAAACGGCCTAAGAGAAACACCAGTAACAAGGATTAGTGGGGATGGGGAACAGCAGAAATTACTGTATTTAGCTCAGATCTTGAAATATTGTGAGTTTTCTGTGAAATCCAATTTCCACGTTTTGAATAATGGAATTTCATAACCTCTTTAAGCCTTGGGGTTATGCATTTTTTTAATCGACCAAATAAATTTAATAGAGGAATGGAGTGAAGGCTTAGGATAAGAAGAAGTGAGAAAATTTAGTTATGCAAGATGAGTAAGTTCTGGAGATCTAACGCACAGTATATGATGATAATTAGCAACACTATAGCGTATGCTTGAATCTTTTAAGAGGGTAAATCTGAAATTAAATCATTTCAACACACACACACACACACACACACACACACTAACCATGTGGAGGTAACTGTCACCTAGGTTAATTATCTGGATCATGGTGCTCAGTTCACCATGTGTATATATATCGAAGTATCAAGTTGTACCCCTTAAATATACACAATTTTATGTCAATAACATCTCAGTTAAGCTGCCTTAAAAAAACGTGCGAGAGGAGAAAAGAATATTTAAAACATTTTAGGAGTATTAGCACCTCCTTCTTTACCAAAATATCATCCTACCACTGCCGGAGTGAAGGGCGATGAGGAAAAAGAATAAAACACGCTAAGATCACACCTCAGAGAGCTCAGGCTTCTCCTCCCAGTACACCTCCCACCCAGCCCGCCTCCCAACTAACAAACTCAACCCCTACTGACTGTCCCCATTAATCAGGCACAGCCAATCCTCATCCCACTGACTCCTCAGATCTGCAAACAGGTTAGGTAACTAATTGAAGAGTGCAGCGAACACTGTGGTTGACTTCGCCAGCCAGGAGCTGCTTCAAGAATGTTCCTGGAACATATTTCTGCTGGCAACCTCCTGGGGAAAGCTTCTCTCTCATGAGAGACCATCCCTGGCAGAGGAACTCTCTCATCATCCTTGGGCAAGGATGTGATTGATGTATCTTTTCCCCAGCAAGGATCACTCTAAGGATGGCAGAGGGGCAAGGGGAAAGATAGCAAAGACCCTGGGTGGCATCACTGAGCTGCCAAGCCCACCAACCCCACAGTCAGCCCAACTTCTGGACCTCATGTTAATGAGATAATAAATTCCTAAGTGTCTACACCAGGATGAGTCAGATTCAATTTCCTTTTCATCAGAAGCATCCTGGCAGATGCAAAAAGCCAGTATCCAAACGCAGGTCTGTCTCATGACCAAGCACCTACTCATTCCGAAGGTTTTCTAGTCTGAGAGGCTGTCTCTGATGGGCAGAAAGTCTCAAAGTGTTTCCAGCCCAACAGCTGCAGTGGCTCTGGCGTCAGATGAAATCCCAGCTCCGACACTCACTGTCCGTGCGATCGTAGGCAGATTACCTCTTTTCCTTATACCTTTTACCTCATCTGAAAAGCGGGAATAATATTAGTGCTTGCCATAAAAGATGTCTGAAGCCTAAAGGACATTTCCATACAGTAAGTAACCAGTGTCCCTAGCTCTCATGAGAAAGGGGGCCTCATGACTTTTGACACCTAGATTCTTTACAGAATTTTTATGTTTTGAACAAAGTGATTTTATTTCCCACTGATTTACTATATCTATGTCATAACCAAAATACAGTGTTTCCCTGATGTTTGTCCCTCTCTGAGCTTTCAGCTTTTTAATTCATGACTGTCCTCATTCTTTTTCAAGAGAACACAACATCATTGAAGAAGGCACTTAAAATCTCACCCACAGTATTGCACTACCTAATTAAACTATTTTCGCTCCTTGATATTACCTCTTGGATGTAATGTGTACATAGTCACAATGATAGTGAGCATTCTACTTTGCTGTTATTTTTACGTAACTCATAACACATTTCTCTGTAATTCTACACATTCTTTGTGAGCATTCATTTTAATAATGCTATGGTATTGGTATAGCACAATCCACTGAACGTTCTCCTAACATTGGTATTTTTTTATTCAGATTGCTTCCTTATTTATTTTATCTTAAAGATAATGCAGCAGTAAACATTTGTGTTTATATGTTCTTTGATTTCTGTGAATTACTTCCTTAAGAAAAATTCCTAGGAGTAGAATTACTGTGTCTCAGCTATGTAGTGACTTTATGCCTCCTGCTGTATAATTCTTTCCAAAAGGATTGTTCCAGTTTGCAACTATAAACTTTATCTTAACTAGTCAAGACTGAAATTGAGTTCCTCTGAGCAGTGACTTGGTTTGAAACATCACAGAAGTCTTTGTAGTTTGGTGAAATCAGTATTTTGATTGCCTTGCCATGGTTTCAAGATTTATAAGTCAAGTTCTGCTTTCTTGCTTTGAAAGTTCCCCCTTGAACCAATCAGTCTTTTTTTTTCCCCCATAGGCCATGAACTTTTAAAAGCCTGTCTGCTTTTATCTCCTTGTCTCCCTTCATGAATTTAATTGGATTGATATACACCCCCAAGGATTCGTAAATGGCTCAAGGACACCATTTTAAATGGATAATCTAACCCAACTTCGTACTTCCTGTGAGAGGCACATTTCTAGTCTGGGAATGAAGTGGTACAATCACTCCATCCAGATGGGATAGCACTGATTTTCCCAGCTCCTTGGAAACCCACTGACTGCTTCATGAATACCTGGGACATTAATTGGTGAAGTAATTAAGAAAAATGCATCCCATGCAACGTTTAAGGTGGACCCCTCCTCACTCCTCCATATAGCAAAAATAACTACCCTCCTTTTCCTTTGGAGCATGGAAAGTGGGTTTGGCTATGCGAGGATGGGTATCTTGAGGGGGCGTATTTTTGTCTGGTTCTGAATTTACCTGACTCATGGGCAGACACCTCTCGGTCATAGGCAAGGCAGTTAACACAGCCCTGGATGCTCTTAAAGGGACTTTGTCTGCTTGCTATGAGGTCTTTCCACCTTCTCATCTTTCCAATGATGATCATCCCTAACCTAAATGCAGACACTAAAACACAAGGCACCATGACTAGGTTCTAGAGCAGTCGTTCAGATGATGCAGAGCATACATATGTTCATTTTTCCCTCCAGATCATCATCCACATGAACACACAACATTTAAAAGTTCTGGAAGAATTCCCAAGGTATGTCTAGAGACCTATTGGAGTTGCAAAGCCCATGTTAAGAAACACTTCAAGTTGAAGGAGCTAGAAATGTTTTTGTTTTCTGTAAAAGATCAGATAGCAAATATTTTATATTTCGAGGCCCATATGGTCTTTGTAGCAACTACTCAACTCTACCAGTACAAGAGCAGCCACAGACAATTTATAAACAAATAGGCACAGCCATGTTCCAATAAGACTTTCTTAATGAAAAGTGAGTCCTGGATTTGGCCCAAGAGCCATAGCTGGTCAATTTCCATCTAGTATGTGAATGGTAAAGTGGGAAATCTGCCTAACTATCAGCTCTGTGCTCTTGCTATCTGCAGATTGTGTTTGCAAGCCCATTGGTTCATTTCATCAGTGTCTGTATTTATATGTCATGAGATTTAGGATGTAGATATTGATTGATTCATTCAAACATGTCAGTGTTTCTGCTACTTATGGTATGCCATCACTGTACAGTTTTGTCCTTCAGTAGTCTTGTCTCTGTCTATTAAGTCTGACCCCAGACTGCATTCTTTGGTGAGGTAGGTGGAATTAACTAAGAAAATTAAAGCTGAACAGTGGTGGGCAGTATAAATCAATTTCCAAGAACTTCTGATGAGCAATTAGCTCTAGCTTCTTCTTTGAGATCTGAGCAGATTGACTGGAATGGCTTCTCTAGGGATCAATGAAGAGTTGAAGGCAGGAAAGCTGTCTGGTGTAGAAGAGGATACAGAGCTCAGAGCTAATGACTGGTGCTGCAAATATTTAACTGTGTGACCTTTCCCTGGGCAAGCTGTTTAATTTCTCTGGGACTCCATTTCCCCTGTGTAAAGCAAGAGATTTGTATTAAGCTAACTGGATGAGTCCCAAATCGGCTCAAGCTTTGAACAAAGTTTTGTGTCAACCAGTCTATGCTAACAGGCTTCCAGTATGCCAGAAAACAAGCAATTTAAAGAGATTTCTTTGTCTAGTGGAGCTCAAATACACATCCTGTGAAGGTCCCTCATTTTGCTTTCACCTAAAACTAGGACATTTCATTCATCTTGAGCACCATGATGGTCATGAAAATGTACCTGACTTACAAGTCTTCCACCCAAGGTTTAAAGCACACACGAAACTGCAAATTGCAATCCGAGGCAGAGTGCAAACAGAGGGGCGGCGTGCGGCGGGAGTGGGGAGAGGAGGTACTGACCTGACCGGAAGCAGAAGCATTCAAATCGGGCCCTGTGGGATGAGCAGATTTTAATAAGCCTGGAAGGGGGGGGGGGGGCAGCGTTAAAAGGCTTTGCTAACAGAGGGTAATTGAAATAGAAATATGGTGGGAAGATGCAGGCATCAGCTGAACCACATTCAGAGTACGGTCACCTCGCGAGGGGGTGGGCTGCCTACTTCCTGTTGCTGTCGGTACTCACCTCCGCCGGTTCAGCAACAGTAACTATCACAGCAAACACGCAATGAGGAACTTTTCATTATATACGATTTTTTTTTTTTTTTTCACATTGAGGATGACACTTTGGTTTGCACCTTTCAAATGGATGATCCTTCAGTGTCATGGGCCCGTGGTTAAAAATAAAGTCAGGTCAGGGCACCTGGGTGGCTCAGTCGGTTGAGCATCTGACTTTTGATTTTGACTCAGGTCACGATCTCGCGGGTGGGGGGGATCAAGGGCTGCGGTCTCTGCGCTGACAGCTCAGAGCCCGCCTGGGATTCTCTCTCTCCCTCTCTCTCTCTCTCTCTCTCTCTCTGCTCCTGCCCCCCCCCCCCACAATAAATAAATAAGCCCAATACTGGCAATTTCATTTCAGTAAAACACCACCTAACATATGAAATGAATGTTAATGACTTGAATGCTATTGATATTTTTGTCTTATTTATATTTAATTCGATTTCAGTAGTTGTATGACAAATACAAGCATACAGAATGTATGTCTACTTTCATATTTTTACATTTTTATATGTCTCTATGAAAATAATTTTAGTCAACACTTGGAGTCTGTAAGAGTTTTTTAAAGGTATTTATTACTCAATCTTTTAAATATCACATTATATGAACCAAAGTTTATTTCTTCATATACCAGAATGAGATGGTAATTGTTTATTTTGCAAGGCTATTAGGAGGATGAAAAGAGGTCTGGAAAGTTTAAAATGCTACATAACAGGTGTGCCTGGGTGGCTACGTCGGTTAGGCGATCAACTTCAGCTCGGGTTATGATCTCGCCATACCCAAGTTCAAGCTCCGCATTAGGCTCTATGCTGACAGCTCAGAGCCTGGAGCCTGCTTCAGATTCTGTGTCTCCCTCTCTCTCTGCCATTCCCCCCGGCTTGTGCTCTCTTTTTCTCAAAAATAAATGCACAATAAAAAAAATAAATAAATAAATAAAATGCTACATAACATCAAGGAGATAAAATGGTATTTATTGTTAAACAGATACAAGTGAAAAACCCAAAAAATCCATCCAGTATCTACCTCTTAGACTACATAATCAGGGTTCTTGGCAAAATGATTTTTCTGGGTAAAGAACAAGGACTCACAATTTAGATGGGTTCCCTGGGGAGCCCTACACATGCAGCAAAACTCTACCTGCCTGACTGCATCATTATTCCTACAAGTTTAGAGACACTCATGAGTTAAGTCAAGACTCCTTCCATTTGAAACAAAACTCAGTCCCGAGTCAATGTAACTGCCAGCTCATAACACGGAAGCTTTGCAGAACTGTTTGCAAGCAGATGATGACAGAATGCATCTTGAAATCTAAGCTGGGAAGTCTTTTGACCGAGGCAGGTGGGCAAGATTTTCTATAGAACATTCTTCTGCATCAAGGAATCCAAATAGGATGCATCTCGTAAAACACTCCATTCCAGCTGGGCTCGGGAAGATGGGTGCATGCAGGAATCACAAGGCAAGTGTGTGTCCAGCTGAAACTGTGGAGGACAGTGATGGGGATCCAGGATTTCTGCATGAAATGGCTCACTGATACCCACACATTAGTATTTACTGAAGAGAGGTGGGTCACCACCATCAATGAAAATAAAATTTGGATAAGCCAAGCATTAACTAGTAATTTCAGGAATTTACATTTTTATCTGTTGCACCAATGTGGCAATTCCTTATTCAAGGTGAATCAATTCCCATTTCTTGGGTGTCCAAGGAGTGACTGGTACTGAAGGTTTTGAGTTTCAGTTGCACTGTTTTAATGATAATGACATTTTCCTGGCTGACAGAAGTTTTTATAGTCTCCAAGAATTTTTTTTGAACTTCACAACAAGGTGGAATTATGATTTTTTTTTAACTTGAGATAAATACCTCTGAACTATTATGCTGGAAATTTTGTTCCACTTCACTGAGCAAAATCAGTCCTTACAATTACTGTTTCTGCATTCTTCTCAAATGCCTGACAAATTACTCTAGCTGGTATATTCTCCCCAACCAATATGCTCTCCCAATTCACCCTGGGGGAAAATTTGGACCTCTACAACTGGACCTCTACGTTTTGTCAGGAGCTATCTATTCTCTACCTCTCACTAGGGATAGGGTCCTCTTGACCAGGTGAGCAGCAAGCGATCTGGTTTCAAAGCCCCCTCTTATTGCCTGCTTTCCTGGACCACTCCTGGTACCAACTCTTGCAGGTTGGCAGTCAAACTGGATTCTTCAGAAGCAGACTTGGAAATGGAATTTGGCAAACTGGGTGTTTCTTAGGGATCAAGAGCTGTGGGAGTGAGAGGGAGGTGGGTAGGACTGGTCAGAGAGAGAAGTCAAACGAATACACGCTGAACACAGTCATGGCCAGCATCACAAGGAGCTCAGGAATGTATATGACCCATATGGGGCTGAAATGGCTGGGCCTCTATACCCACCTCAATCAGTCACTGGAAGAGGCAGATCTGTCGCTGATGCAAAGCCTGAAGATACTGACAACTGGGAAGCCAGTGGTTTCTTGAAGAGGGATCTGGACAGTGCACCTTTGTACCCACCACAGTCCACCCCTTGCACTGTTCAGAACCACTTCTTGATGTTCATTTGGGGAGCAACTCTTTAGGATTCCAGAGAACGCTTCTTCCTGGAGAGACTCAGAGGAAGTTTTGAGTGATGAATTGTATCTCCTCACACTGCATCTGTTATTAGGGACACAGTGGATACTCAACCTCTCCCTCTTCTGTTATTCTCTACTTGAGTCCCCTTATCTATAGCCACCACATCTGTGGGCTCCCGTGGCTTACCAAGGGTCAAGACCCAGACCTTCTTTCTTGAGTAGTATGAGTCTCGGGCCACCATGACCTTCTCAGGCCAGGGTTATAGCCTCACAATTGGGCAGGGGAGTACCAAGAGGCACCTGAGTGTATCACCTGAGGGCCACATATATTCCTCCTTGCTTCCATTGTATGACAGCAGCCTTGCTCCTAAAAGCACTCAGGTCAGGCCACCTGGCTTCTTAAAGCTTTTGGCCACTGGGACGTGCACAGGATTGTTTCATTCCACTTATTTGGAATCCAGCCTCACCACAAGCCCTCCCAGGGAGAGCCAGAACGCAGAGCTCCTGAAAGACTGAGCCTGACCTAATATGGAACTCAAAACTGAGTCCCCACTGTAGAGAATCTCTCTCCTCTTGAGCCTCTACTCTAGGTATTTAAACTCTGCTGGCACATCGTCCTTTTCTAAAATGAGATTCCAATTTTTAAAATCCAGTTAAAAAAAATCAACTCTTAAAGCAGCATCCTGCCCCTAAGCCCCTTCTAACTTCTACAACGATCCATGGGTATGAGCCACTTCACTCTCCTCTAATTGTTGTTCCCATGCAGCCCCAGCCCTTCCCACCATGGGCTCACAGAAGGCAAAAGGAGACCCAGTAGGATATGAGAAGTACTATTTTCACTCTGGAGAACTAGAGGAACAAAAAGCTACCTGCATAGAAACTCACAAGAGAACCTGTAGAAGCTCTCTTATCACGAAAAATGTCTCATTCATTTTACTATTAAAATAACATCACATCAGAATGGTATTTGGGAACAGTCTTTTGTTATCTTTGAAATGCCTTTCTGGAGCATTGCTATCTCGCGGAGCCCTCCCAACGGCTCTTTGAGGTAGATGTCTATTTTGCCAGCTGATCAGAAAGTGGTTCAGTCACTTTTCCACAGCCAGCATGTGCAGGGAGTCTGAGTACAGAGGTCTTAAAATCTTCTGGGGCTGGATAGGGCCCCGTGGAGAAATGTCCTTCTGTCCCTCCTGCCGCCACTGCCTTACAGGGCCCGGGTCTCGTCAGTGGCCTCGCCAGGAGACGAGATGCTGTGTTGCCTCTCTTACCTCCGTCAGTGCCCTCCACAGGCCCCCCCAGTGAATGCAAAATCATATACTTGTTTTGGAAACCCAATTTCATGCAGACTTTACCTCTACGCCCCTCCTGTATATTTTCAGCGCCTCTCCTGGGGTCTCACAGACAGGATTTACAGTCTGGACACCATGCGGTAATCTCTGAGTGAGGGGGAAGGGTTGCCGGAGTTGAGACAGAACACTCGGTCCCACTCCTCAGGCACAGTCCACGGCTGTATAGCTGAGAATTTACTCGGGCGAAACAACTGTTCTCACCATTGCTTCCCCACCTCCTTCGTCAGAAGCTCAAGAGCCCTGATAGATAGCGAATGTTCTGGCTCTCAGAGGCTCCCCACAGTTCTGGAGAGGTCCCAGCTGGGGGTTCAACGTGTGCCTGCTCAGGTCATATCTTGAAGCCGGTTTTTCAAAGAAGACCTCTCCTACCTTTCCCTCTCCTACATCTCCCCGAGGGGCCTCATTTCCTCAGGTGCAGCTCAGGCCTGTGCCTTTGGGCTTTCTTTGCTGGTCAGATAAACTGCGAATTCCCCTGGGAGGAGGTCTATTTTAGTTTTATCAGCCCTTTTACTTTAACATGAATACACTGTAGAACCTTTCCTGGGGTAGTTTTGACAGGAAAATGCCTAGTGTTTGGAACTGCACGCTCACCAGAGAAAGAGAAATGCGTCCTGGGGAAAGGCAGAGCCGAGAGGAGTCAGAGGAGTGGGGACTTCCGCTCACTGAGGACAGCTCCTCAGTCCTGTTCGCTGCAGATGTGCAGTGATCTCTGGGGGGTGGAGTTGCCAGGGCTCCTGGTTTCCCAGCAACAGAGAACTTGGGGGGCTCAGCACAGCCGGGAGGTTGTTCTCAGCACAGCTGGTCTAAGAAGCCAAGTGCACAGCCAACGACCCACCACAGGGATGAGGGGATTAGGAGCCCATCTCTGCAAAGTCACACGAGGTCCCCAAACTTCTGCACACATCCCTCCCCTGCCTCCACCTAGGACTTGGTGCAGGGGAGAATTCCCCCAAAGTGCCGGGCTCTGTCCTAGTGGCAAATGTCCCCCAGAGAGGGAAGCTCTGTTCCTTACCTTGATTTAAGAAGTGGGGGGGGGGGGGGCTTCCCTTCCACCAGACCAGATGGATTTGAATCTCCAGTACAAAGAGATTTCAGGAGGAGGCAATAAAGATAACATAGATTTAAAATCAGGCAGATGAGCTCAATTCCTGGCTCAGCCACTTACCGGCTGCATGACCTTGGGCAATTGATGTAACCAGTCAGGGTCATGGTTTTCTCATCCATTTGATGGGGGTAACATTTTGTATCTCACAAAGTGATTGAGTAGAGTTTTAAGAAAATGAAAACATAAAACAGCTGGCCCCGAGCAAGAATTCGGTAAATACTCTTTCCTTTCACCTTCTTCCATTCCAAGCTTCTGCGTGTCATTGGCCCATCACAGGTCCAGCCTGGGGTGCAGTGAGAGTTCTCCACAGGGATGAGCTGTCATTGTTCGACGGAAGGAGGGGGCTGAGCCCACATCAGCATTTCTGAGGCAGCCAAGGGCGAGAATCTTGGACTTGGACCCCAGAGGCACCCAGGCGTGCTATGTGAATACCCACCCAAACAGCCTCAGCAGCTGCGAGAACTCCAGCCCAAGTTATCTGAAACCCACCTTATGAAAGCAAAAAGCAAAAACAAAAACAAAAACAAAAAACCAGAATCAAGGAAAGACAAGTGACTTGTCCCAGTCCAGCATTCCTAACTACTTAGGCCAAACAAAAGATTTATCTATTAATTTTTTAATCCGTAAAAGGTATTCTCTTCCCACTGGAAAGAAATAGGCAATGCTTAGAGAAAAAAGGCTCCCTTTCAGATTTTCTTAATGGGACGAAAGTCCGATGAAATTAGCACAAGCAAATATGAGCCCGCAAACACCCCTCAAAGGCCTCCCCAGGTGGAATTTGGAGAGAAAACTGCCCAAGACCATCACTTGCCTCCTGTTTGAGAGCGTGGTGATGGCACCCCAGCCCTGAAGTTAGACGAAATATTTATATGTCTGTAGTTTTTAACTACAGTCCTGATCTCAAATATTCCATGCCGTTGCCCCACAAACAAATATTTGCCCAGGTGATAGATGTGAATTTAGAAAATGCGGCAGGGCAAACATAGGCCCACTGTGCTCAGAGGCCCCATCCGCCCTGGTTTTCACGGTTGGGCCTGAAAAGCCTCTTGTTGACTCCCGTAGTGGGTCCTCCAGGCGCTAACAGGATGCCAGCACCTTCCTTGCAGGGTGTTGCTTTCTTCCCAGAGCTGGAGGACAAGGCCTTCTTAAACACACACACACACACACACACACACACACACACTGTGCTGTCTATGGGAACGTGACTGGTTACTGGGCCCCTGGAAAAATTTCCAGAGTCAATCTCTTGGAACACTTAGTAACAATTTTTCTCTTGGTTTTGATGTGGGTTTTTGTTGTTGTTGTTTTTAATCCTCATATCCAGCCTGTCAGGGCCCTGTCATGGGAATAAGAAACCGGAGGCGAGGGTGCATCTGAGCTGAGTAGCAACCTGCAAACCCCTCTCCACTCTGAGGTTCAAATGCCAGCAGGCCCGCCGGCTGCTCGGCCCCACAACCTGGGTGAGGATTCGCTGTTCAGCTTCTACTGGCTGAACCGCGCCCCTTTCGAGATTCCGTTCTTACCTCAAGGCAATACCCTCAAGGGGCCCATTTTGTGGAGACAGGTGTCCTTTAGCAAAACTTCACACACAAATACAAATTAGTTTACCCAGTTACCCTTCAACAAGAACTATTTACTTAAGTCTTCTGCTCTACCCTCTTGCATAAATTATTTAGCTTTCGTGTGAAATATCACTTACAATTTCTTTACTTATTTGGTGAGAACGTTGTCTTCAAGCATGTTCAGCAGCAGTTAAATAGAAAGGAAAATAGAAGCAAAATAAAGTGAAATAAAGTGAGTAACAGTTCTTTAAGTGGGGCCTAAAGCTCTCTCCCTAGGCCTAGAAGTTTTCATGTGAAGCCCCTTTATCATCCTGGCCAGACAAGTGGTTGCTTAGTAACTCCTCTCATCAATGATTTAGGTTTTCTCCTGATTGCCTTGTAAGACGATAGTACCTCTGGTATTTTCTATTCCTTCCCTTCCACTTGTAATGAGAAACGATTTTGTAAAAGGTCACTGTCCAGAAATTTACTTTCATTTACAAGCACAGCCTCTCACTAGCACGTGCCCACGGCGGAAGCTGTACAATAATTAATGTTAATCCTCCAACAGCGGTTCTCAAATTTTAGTACTCATCAGAATCTTCTGGGGAAGTTTTTAATAACACGGAGGCGCAGGCCCTATCCTATTTCGAAGAGCCTGACGCTCCGTATTCTTTCCTAACACACCAGTGGTGGAGACCCACTCCCAGAGCCTGCATCCACTTGCTACAGAATCACCAGAACCCCTAGTGCTCAGGTGTCCACGTGCCGATGCCAATCAAAATCAGATCGATGCCTTAACTTTCACATGTGGCTCCAAGGAGACTTCTCCAATGCATTCATCACGACCCTGCACCCAGGCACACGCAGACTTCCTAGAGGCCCCGCGTCAGCTCTCGCATCCGCACGCCGCGTACACAGAGGGGCTGTGATGGCAGTGTTTGGGTCCTGCCTCCCAGGAGACGCATTCTACAGAAGACGAACATCAGAGAGAGCGAGCTAACGTCTCACCGAGGGGAAAACAAGGTCCGAGTCTCACTTGCTTCAAAGCCGACACTTCAGTTAGCTAGTAAAACTCATTTCGCAACAGGGCTGTGGGACACTGAAATTCACTGCAAAAACAAAACTGTCGTGGCATTTTCTTCTCTGGAGAATTTAGGAGTTCAGAGAGTCATCTCTCCGGAGTAGTTGAAAGCACAGATCTGGCTGCATGTACGTGACTTGAATTTCTGTGATCTTCAGAGAAACTTGAGCTGCTTCCTGGAATGGTTTGGAACAGTTTCTCCATCCTAGAGCACTGGATCAAACAGGCCAATACAACAGAAATGCAACTTTCCTAGGTACACACGAGAAATCGAAAATGAAAGATGATGAAGGCAGAAAATACTCTAAACCCTGCTTCCAAGTTCATCTCTCCTTCCAAAAACAAAACAAAACAAAACAAAACAAAACAATCTGATCATTTTTTTTTTAAAGAAGGAAGAAGTTTACTACTGTTTGGTTTTTAAAATGAGGTGCCTAGAAAATATGTGTCATCCTTCCCTCAGCTGGAAAGACCTATGGAGCAGACACCCAGCTGCCACAAGGCTCATGTCCCAGGTAGAAGCACCTCTTGGCCACATTGACATCCTCACAAAGCCCTGGAAACAGAGCTTTGTGGAGTAGACAGGAAAAATGCTGGAGTTACTGGCAACTCTGTTCAGAGATGACCTAGACTCTGTTGACTTCATTTCTACACACTCAGAAGTCCCTGGGATAGAAACTCATACTGAAGTTGTGGCAAGAACCTGGACTCCAGAGGTTTAAACTTTGCACAATGGAAATGAAGCTTTACGACAAGGCCTAAAAGTGGTCGTCTTGCATGAGTAACACTTTTATGAGCACTATCATCTGCTGTTTCGCACCTAGAGAAGAAAGGAAGACTGACAAATGGAAGGCTGCCCGTCAATATATACAGAAAGGATGGGCTTTGGGTTCACACAGAGCTGAGTCTGAGACCTGCTTTCACCACCTTCCGCCTGTGTGGTCTCAGGAAAAGCTGTTTTGCTTGTCCAGACCTCCGTTTGCTCATCTGTAAAATGAGACAGTTAAAACATCCACCCACGCAAAGAAAGTGCTCAGTAAGTGTCGGTTGCCATTTGGAATCTATAAGGAAACAAGATCGCTTTATACTTCCAGCGAAATTCTCAAGTCACTGGAAAGCTGGTAATGGTAAGAAAGAAAACGAAGTCATAGAAGGTGATGGAAGGATCCGGCCTGTTATCTCTTCTAAAAATAAAATGTATGGAGAACTTAATCAATTATTTATTGAGTACCTGAACTACATGCCCAGGACTATTCTTGGCATTACAGAGAAATCAAATATGGTCCGTACTCTACAAGAGGCTACAGTCCAATTGTGTGGACAAATCATACAATTATCTAACTGTACAAAGAAAAATTAGGTACAAAACTAAATGATATGTTCAGTGAAGAAAGGATGAGAAAAATGAGATCAGCGCGAGCTTGGGAAAAACTTTTTGAAGGCAGTGGGGTTGGGAGAGGGCTTGAGAAGTAATTAAGATGCCTCACATTTCTGTTCACATCAGTCACCATGGGAATTCCAACTCTCTAGGCCATGCCTACCTCCTGTAGAGGTCTGTATACCCCCACGCCAACTCAGTCTCACCTTCTTCTGAACCTACCAAACCCTTGTCCTGTGCCCTCTGATCTCATGACTGAAACACTGAAACCTAAACGTCTTCTCTCAGAGTCCTTGTCACCTTCTTGCCCTAACTACGCCTAGCTCCGTCCTAACCAGGCTGATTTTCCCGCACCTTCTCGAGCAGCAGCCCTTTCTCACACACACCTCTGAGTTACCCACATGGCCAGGGTCCTCTGTGCCTCCTCCGGCTTCTCCTCCCAAACCTCTGGTGAGTCTAACACACATACTCTCAGACCAGAAGCTCTTGTTGTGTCATCTACACACAGCCTGAGCCCATCCCCACTTCTTGAAGCCTTTAGCACTGGAGTGATGGGTATTCTTTTCATCCTTGGAAACTATAAATATGTTACCTGTGATATGGCCTGAATCCCATCTTCCCCAAATTCAAATGTTGAAGCCCTCACTCCTAGTCCTCAGAATATGACTGTATTTGGAGATAGGGTCTTTAAAGAGGTAACTACATTAAAATGAGGCACTTAGGTTGGGCCATAATCCAATCTAACTGGTATCTTTATAAGAGGAAATCTGGACACGCAAAGAGACATCAGGAATGTGCACACTAAGGAAAGACCATATAAGGACATAGCCATCTGCAAGGCCAGGAAAGAGTCTTCAAGAGAAACCAAATCTGCCAACACCTTGACCTTGGACTTCCAGCCTCCAGAACTGTGAGAAATAAATTTCTGTTGTACAAGCCCCCCATTCTGTGGTACTTTGTTATGGGAGCCGACTAACACACATGACAAAGGGAAGTCGTAGATGAAATTAAGATTGCTAATGAGCTGACTTTAAAACAGAGAGATTATCCTGGATTATCCAGATGGGCCTGATCATAAGGGTCCTTAAAAATGGAAGAGGGAGGGTCGTCTGGGTGGCTAAGTTGGTTGAGTGTCTGACTCTTGATTTCAGCTCAGGTCATCATCCCAGAGTCATGGGATCGAACCCCCATGGGGCTATGCACTAAGCATTGAGGCTTCTTGGGATTCTCTCTCTCTCTCTCTCTCTCTCTCTCTCTCTTTGTGTGTGTGTGTGTGTGTGTGTGTGTGTGTCTCCCTAAGCCCTTTTCCCTTGCTGGTGCATTCTCTCTCTCTCTCTAAAATTAAAAAAAAAAAAATGGAAGAAGGAAGCAGAGAGGTCAGAGTGATACCATGAGAGGAAGATACAGCCTACAGTAGCCAGCTTTGAAGTGAAGGAGGGCCACAGGCTAAGGGATATGCAGGCAGCCTCTAGAAGGTGAAAAGGGTAAGGAAACATATTCTCCTCCAGAACCTCCAGGAAGGAACACAGGCCTGCCAACACCTTACTTTTAGCCCATGACGCTGTGTTGATCATCTACATAAAAGTGAGGTCATCCAGGGGCGCCTGGGTGGCTTGGTCGGTTAAGCGGCCGACTTCGGCTCAGGTCATGATCTCGCGGTCCGTGAATTCGAGCCCCGCATCGGGCTCTGTGCTGACAGCTCATAGCCTGGAGCCTGATTCAGATTCTGTGTCTCCCTCTGTCTCTGCCCCTCCCCTGTTCATGCTCTGTCTCTCTCTGTCTCAAAAATAAATAAACGTTAAAAAAAAAAATTAAAAGTGAGGTCATCCATGTGTGTTGCTCAAACCACTACATTTTTGGTTATTTTTCACAGCAGCAATAGGAAGCTGATACAACTCCAGTCATGGCAGTTTTAACATCTATATAGAGTAGACAGTCCATCCAATATCCTCCCGTCCTTCCGTCCCTTGGGTTTCTCTCTTCCACAGGCCTGTCCTGCACACTCCCTCAGGCCACATTCCCTCTGGTCACTGCCTGTAACCTGTCCACGTGTCATTTTAAAGCACCACACTCTCCAACTTTCACTTGTTGTCTCTCCACCTCACTCCCCCAGTTCCCAGCCCAGACTCTAGACATCCCGCAGCTGCACGTCCTCTCTCCCTCATGCTCTTCCCAGTTGAGGGGCACTGGCCATAAACACAGTCATCCCTTACATGCAGCCTCCCCATCTTTACTTGTTTTTTCCCTTTCGTACTCATGTGGACGCACCAAGCCCAGGGAAGATCCTACCCTCCATCCACTCTGTACTTGTACCCAAGCACCTGAACGTGGCTCAAGGACAACATTCTGCAAGGCTCCACGGTCTCGGTTTCAATCCATGACTAATAATCTCAAGAGGACCCTCGGTGCTATCAGCTAATCCTACCACATTCCTCTCCATTCACTCTCTCACTCTCCAGGATGTATATCTCATACCTGAATACTGACCTTGAGCTATCGCCTCCTTACCTCTTCCTTGGCCACCCCAAAGCTGACTGAGGTACCTCTCCTTGGGGGGGGGGGGGTCTTAAAATATTCTGTGCATTTTATTATACTTACCATCTTAGATTATAATTATCTGTACCCTCGCTGGATGGTGAGATCCCTGAGGGCAGAGACCAGGTGCTTTTCCTTGCCCTGCAGTAAGCCTAGTATCCAGAACAGAGCAGGTCCTCATAAGTGCTTGATGAATGGATGAAGAAATGAATGAATGAGCCAACAGATAACATGGAAGGAAAGAGGCATGGAGTAAGCCAGGTGACCTGCAGCATTATATAGTAGTTTCTTTAAACTCTGAACCACTTTTTCCCAAAAGAATAGAAGCCAGAGTGGCTGGCTGACCTCCTAAGTTCATTACCGCACTAGGCAAACATCCTGAGACAGCCGTTGGAAAGTGAGTTGTATATATTTGTTTAAATCAGGATAGATTTCATTTGGAGATGTTCTCAAGTCTGGAGTCATGAAATCTTAGAAGAGGATGGGGCCTTTGAGGTCATGTAATTTCGTGCTCTGAGGTTGTCCAGCCCAATCTGAGGAGTGACCTTGGCTTCAGAGAGGTGCTGTTTGCTATTTTGGTGGATTTGTTATTATATCAATTATTTTGAACCCAAGTTGTCTAGAACATGACAAAGACACTGGAAAAGAAAAATATTCACCTTAAAAGAGGCCAGTTAAAATCGGCCTCTTTCACACATTTTCCTGATTTGAAAAGTTAACACAGAACCAGAGGGAATGGAGAGATACGCAAACCAAAGTCAGGAAATCGAGGTCTATAGGCTCCCGTGTGTACTTGTGCAAACCACTGAACCTTACCAAGTTTTTATTCCAGACAATAGAGGTTACTGTACCTCCATTCCCTTCCCCAGACCTGACTACATTAGGTAATGCCTATAACTACACTGTGCTCCCAGGAGAGTGGGTACGAGCAAAAGTTATACTGTTGTAAATATTCCAGCAACAGTGAGAAACCAATGGTCCTTTCTTGTAATTTTTTAAAAAATCATAAACCACATGATTTGACCCAGCCAAGTTGTGAAAAATGTCCCTCGTGATTTGACTTAGCCAAGTTGTGAGAAATGCAGCTGACCACAGCAACTTACAGGATAACAAATGGAAACTTCTGGATTTGGGCTGCTTTTTACTAGAAAGAAAATCAAATGCAAAAATACAGAACACACAATGTCTCCGGGCCAGGCCTCTGAGCTTCCCGTGGTGAACATTTACTTGTTAAAAACGCAACACAACAGAACAAAAACCAAAACGTGTATTCAGCACCTACACAGTGCACGGTGCTGGGCCAGGCCAAGATAGATAAAGATGATAACTTCCAGTGTCTTCTCTAGAGACACTCCCAGGTGATGGTTGGGGAAGATGAATCACAAGGATGACAAGTGCTGCTAATGAGGCACTATGGGAATGAGAATGCCATCCAATAACATTTTTAGTCCCTCTTCTGAGCAGGGGCGAGTTGGTCTGGTCAATAAACGTTAGAAAAAATAATATGGGCAGAAGAATTTAACTGCCAACGTGAGACTCGGTGGAAACTCCTCTGGTATCTTAGTGCCTGCGGAGGTATGAACTTGGCCTTGAGCCAAGGCGTGAGGTCAGCCACCCAGGAGAGGCCCCCAAAGCCACAGCAAACGGCCTCAACTAGAACTCCGTGGTTGTTGTTTGGGGCCTGTGAGGTTTAGGGAGAGTTTGTTGTCCCGCTACCCTGACTGCAGGGGAGATGCTATAAAGGAAGGTGTTTGAGAGAAGCCCCTTCACCCCCAGCAGAGGAAGGGATGGGAACCAGAACCCTACCAGAGGCATTACCTCAGCACTAGGGCTGTTCTGTTTTGTTCTCAGTGTTCGAGGATTCCATCATTTCTTCATAATCTGCCTCCCTTACTGACGCTCTGCATTCTTGCCGAATAAGCTTCTTCTGCAAACTGTGGTCGGAAATAGGTCTTCACGTCCGAAATCACAGGCGCAAAGAGCAGTCTTCTCTACTTGTGTCGGGAGACCCTTACAGATGCAAATCGGAATGACTCCGTCCATGGCAAATTTGAACCTAACGGCATTTTTTTTCAGGTATAAAAATAAGAGAATGTAAGAGTTTAGTGTCTTCCTTGAGTGATTTCTCCTCCACTTATCCAAATATGCTGTCTTTTTTTTTTTTAATTTTTTTTTTTAACGTTTATTTACTTTTGAGACAGAGAGAGACAGAGGATGAACGGGGGAGGGTCAGAGAGAGAGAGGGAGACACAGAATCTGAAACAGGCTCCAGGCTCTGAGCTGTCAGCACAGAGCCCGACGCAGGGCTCGAACTCACGAGCCGTGAGATCACGACCTGAGCCGAAGTCGGACGCTTAACCGACTGAGCCACCCAGGCGCCCCCAAATATGCTGTCTTAAGAAATCATCTGCTGGAGAACTCTGGAATACTACGTACATCCCCTTCCTTCAGGAGTTTGGAACATCCCTAAGGACAATTGAAGACACACAACAAGCGGGCCGATCCACTTGCAAAGGTGTCTCTACAGGACGACTAACCCAAAGTGTTAGAACCCCCTGGAGTGTTAGGTATCCGGGTGAAAGCTGTATCCAACACAGTAAGATGACTGGTTAAATACAACACAGATTTTTAAAAGACTTCTTGAGATTTGTATATTATAAAATGGACCCATTTTAAGTGTACACTTTGATTAATTTGATTTTTTTAATGTTTATTTATCTTTGAGACAGAGACAGAGCACGAATAGGGGAGGGGCAGAGAGAGAGAGAGGGAGAGAGAGAGAGGGAGACACAGAATCCGAAGCAGGCTCCATCCAGGCTCGAGCTGTCAGCACAGAGCCCGACTCGGGGCTCAAACCCACAAACCGTGAGATCATGACCTGAGCCGAAGTCGGTCGCTCAACCGACTGAGCCACCCAGGTGCCCCTGGTTTATTAATTTGGGTAAACTTACACAGCTGTACAACCATCACCTTAATCCAGGTCTGGCGCACTTCTATCACCTGAAAGTTTCCTCACACCTGTTTATGGCTAATGCTTGCTCCCGTTCCCACCCTCAGGCTACAGTCTTGTCTTTTCTAGAAATTTCATATAAATTGAATCATTGCAAAACGGAGTCTTTTGTGTCTGGGCTTCTTTCACTTAGTATAACATTTTGGAGTTTCATCCATGGTGTGACATGTTTAGCAGTTCGTTCCTTTTCACTGCCGAGTAGCATTTTGTGATACGGATGTGTCACATTTTGTTTGTGCATCAGGAGATGGACATTTGGACTTCGGACTATTATGCATAATGCTGCTCTGAGCATTCATGTACAAGTCTTTGTGTGGACAGATATTATCATTTCTCTTGAGTGGATACCTAGAAGTGGAATTGTTTATGTTTAAGGGTTTGTTGTTGCTGTTTTTTCAGCAGGCTCCACGCCCAAGGTGGGGCTTGAACTCACAACCCTGAAATCAAGAGTTACATGCTCTACCGACTGAGCCAGCCAGGCGCCCTTATGTTTAAGTTTTAAGAAACAGCTAAACTGATTTCCAAAGTGACTGTGACTATACCATTTTACATTATTACCAGCAATGTATATGGGTTTCAGTTTCTCCTCATTGTCTCCAAAAGTTCGTACCGTAAGTCTTTTTGATTAGTGACATTCTAGTAGGTATAGAATGTACCTAGTATATAGACGTATACTAATTGTGATGTTATTTATATTTCCCTAATGATTGAGCATGATAAGCATCTTTTCCTGTGCTTTTTTGTTTTGTTTTGTTTTTTGGCCATCGACACATTTTTGCTGATAAAATGTCTATTAAATGCCTTGTCTATTTATTTGTTGGATAGTATGTCTTATTGGTGAGTTGTAGGAGTTCTTTACACGTTCTGGATATAAGTCTCTCATGAGAGACGTATGGTCTGCAAATCATTCCTGTCAGTTTGCTTTGCATTTCTCCTCTAAATGTTGCTCAAAAGTCAAAGTTCTTAATTCTCATAAAGTTCACTGTATCCTTTTTATTTTCTCTTATAGATCACACGCTTGAAGTCATACTTAAGAAATTTTTGCCTAACCCGAGGTTGGAAGGATTTTTTCTAAACGTTTTATAACTTGAGCTCTAACATTTAGATTTATGATCTGCTTTGAATTAATTTTTGTGTATAGAATGAAGCGTCTAAATATTTTATATCTGTTGCTGTTGTTTGTTTATTTTGCATATGGATATCCAATTTTTCCACTACCATTTGACAACACTATCCTTACTCTTTTGCATCCCTTTTAAAAATCAATTAACCACAAATGTGTGGGTTTATTTCTGGACTCTAGCGTCTACCATTGACCTGCATTCTATCTGTATGCAAATACCACATGTATTTGGTTACTGTACCTTTATAATAAGTTTTGAAATCAGGTAGTTTAGGTCCTCCAACTTTGTTCTTCTTTTTCAACACTGTTTTGGCAAATTTAGGTCTTTTGCATTTCCAGATAAAGTTTTAGGATGATCAAACGTTATTTTTTATAAAAACTACAGTTTTTACCTTATGGAAAAAATTCTGTATTTCTTCCAAGTACTTTTTTTTCTTTTTCTGAGAGGTCAGAATTCGATCTGACTTGAACAGGAGGGAGGGATTGTCAATAGTGTGAAGTATATAAGATGATCCCTAAAGTGTGACAGGTGCTTCTCCCTTTTCTCCCTTCCACACCCTCGCTTGTGTTTCCCCCAGAAGGTGGGGAGTCAGAACAACATGGATTTAGCTTCTGCCTCTGTAACTTACCAAGTGGACAAGTTTAGGCAATTTATTTAACTTCCCTGAGCTTAATTTCTGGATCTGTAAAAGAGAGATAATAATATCTACCTCATAGGGGTGCCCTGACTATTAAATGTAATGTGCCAGGTACAAGAAAGGTTTAACAAATACTTTATAGGTAAATGAATAAACAAATAAAGAGTTGGTGATTATTCAAGCTTTATGGCAAAGCAGACCAATGACAAACACTCTGTGGCTTCATGATTAAATGCACATTGGGGAGAAAGAACTCATTTTCCGGTTTCCCACAGACATTCCTCGTAGGAAACTAAACAATCTGACTCCACTTACCTTTGGCACCAGTAGAAAGGATATTCAACACTCCTCCCTCAAGGGTCCAGGCTGAGATTTTCAGAATTCAGGGATCTGCTTTTCTCTTTCTTGTGTTCCATATAATGCCCTTGTAGCTCAGTACTGCCCTGAGTCCTGGGGAAGAGAGAGCATGCTCTTGGCCTGTAGGGTTTCCACATTTAGCAAATAAAAATACAGGATGCTCACTTAACTTTGAATTTCAGAGAAGCAGTAAACAATTTTTAGTATAAGTATGTCCCATGCAATTTTGAGGATATGCTTGTCCTAAAAAGTTGGTCATTGTTTACCTGAAATTTAAACCGAATTGCGTGTCCCGTGCTTTAGCGGGCTTTGCAGAATGTAAACACACTTAACACAAACAAGCAAAAACTGTAGTAAAGAAATACATGGGCCCCCTGTCATCCGTTACGCAGACCTGGTGCTCATCGGTGGCACAGCATAACCTGTCGCCATAAACGTTCTCTCTCATAACTAAACCATTCTCGTAGCGAAAGCCACGCAGGCCCCAGGGAACCACTTGTCCACACCTCTTGTTCTTTTGTCCTTGAAATAAAAGGCAACTGCATCCAAACGCCGTGAAAGCCTGTGGCTCGGGCTGCTGCCAAGGTCAGAGGTGGACACCGCTTCAAAGTGCCTGGAATGTTTGAGTGACAGAAGCATGAAGGTAAAAGACAAATTAGCTTGCCGAGAACTTCCTCTCAGATAGCACGGATGACATCAATTAAATATCGCTTCCCAGGAGTGCCGGATGGCTCATCTGTGCTCCAGAGCATGGCTCTGGGGCTACTCGCAAGTCAGCAGGGCGTTCGCAACATGCTGACAGAAGAACGTTTTGCGATATTAAACAGCTCGCGTTACTCTTAAATTTGTGTGTTTATATAAACACGCACGTGACATACACAAACCGTGATAATTCTTCTACGTTGGCAACTGAAGAGACACATAACGCTAGACATACAAACAGATTTATTTTTTATAAAGCATTTAATAGGATTCAGATATTTGAAAAATTAAAAACTCAACTCCATGTAAATCATTTTGGTTGGATGTGCCTCGTAATTTTAATTTGCCTCTTAATTTTAAAAGGCCACTGCCACTATTTTAGGAGAAAAATAACGATTAAAAATGTATATGAAATAATGATTAATTTTCACATTTAATGTCGTTCATTTTTAAAATAAAAACAGATTTACTTCATCACCTCCAAATAATTACAATGTATTTTAATAGAGACATTATTTAATACAGACATTTTAATAAAGACATACATGTCTTTATTATGAAGTAAGCATAAACGACAGAAAAATCTTGATTATAACAGAGTGGTTGAGCTGAAGTAGGGCAGGATAAATAAAATGTACGTAATAATTATATAATTTATTATGATTTAAGCCTCTACTTATTATTTATCCAACATTGCCAGTTCACCAAAAGCTCACCCAGCCATGTACAATAACAGTTAAATTCCATCATCTTTAATATTTTGCCAACTATGAGTCAAGTAAAACCTATAGCCTTATATGTGTTTTTATTTATTTGTTTGTTTGTTTGTTTGTTTGTTTTGAGAGACAGCGAGCACGAGCTGGGGAGGGGCAGAGAGAGGCAGAGACAGAATCCCAAGCAGGTTGTCAGCGTGGAGCCCCAGTGGTGGTTTCCATCTTAGGAACCACGAGATCATGACCTGAGCTAAAATCAAGAGTTTGCCGCTTAACCACCCGAGCCACTCAGGCGCCCCCACCCTATAAGCATTTTGAAGCTTTGTTGCTGTTTCACATGGTAGGCAGACATAATACATTTTATTTACCAGTTTGCTGGCAACGTTGATAAGCTTTCTGGACACAGACGTGTGGGCTGTGGTTCTCCACCAGAAACTCTTGCTCTGGGCACCCCCACCCTGTCAGAGTGGGGCCTGCCTAAGCAGCCCAAATAATTGAGGTGGGCAAGGGCAATGGGTGCGATGCTGTATCACCCCTGAAGGGAGAGGAAGAGAGAAGGACCAGTGGGCAAAGACCTCCCAAGGTGCTGAACAAGCAAAGTCAAGGCGAACGTTGGATTGGTGGGCCATAGAATTGCTAGATCCAGCTGGGTCCTGTGATGGTCCAAGAGGCAGGCCTTGGTTGGGACCTGGCATTTCTCCAGTGCATCAGGTAGAGGGGAGTATGCCATGGCCCGCTGTAATCGAGGATGGTGAGGTCCGGCAGGTGCAGAAATCCCGGCTTAGGGTGAGCCCAAGGCCAGGTGGGAGTGTGTGACTAGAAGGACAGAGGGAAGGCTGCGAGAAATGACTTCAGATATGCACACAACTATCTGAGCACTGCAGACTTTGCAGGGATCAAGATCCAGGGAAGGTTTGATTTACATAATTAGCTGACATAATGACTGGCCCACGTTACCTGATGATGGCAAAACAGTCTGCCACACCCTCAGCTGCCTGTTCCTGCTGGGAACGGTTGCTGATATCCCTTCCTCCAGTGGAGGCCCTTCACCTCCAGCAGGAAACCCTTGTGCCTGACCCGGAAGCCAACACCGGCCCCACCCTGCCCTCCTCTCTCACCTTTCACTTTTATCTCCCCACCCCCATTTTCCGGTGCCCCCATTTGACTCGGAGGAACACCAGAGGGTTTGTAAGGTTTCCTCCCAGTGTTTCCCATCTACATGCTCGTCCCCACCTTGTCATTTCCTTTCTGTTTCTCATGGAACCCTGGACATCTTCCAGACCCAGAACAGTGCCACCCCACCCACAGCCAGCCCAGATTGGGGCCATGGCGTCCCATAGGCTCTTGTCACACAGGATGGATTTCTGTGTCCCGGCCATTCTTTAGTGGTTGGAACAGGGTCTATCCTCAGTAAACTGGGAGCATTTGAGGCTCAAGAACCTTCCATCTTTTGTTCCCTGCATCAAGCATGGTGCCTGGCACATAATCAACAATAAATATTTGTTGCGTGAAGTGAACACAGTCTCACTTGAACTTCACAGCACCAAGTAGAAGTTGGCATATTATTATCTCATTTGTATGGGTGAAAACGCAGGCTTAAAAAATTGAGATTCTCTCAGAAAGGATCTTGGTATTAATCCTAAAAGAAAAGAAAAAAAGTTATCTGGCTCCTAAGGCCACACACGGGACATTCTACTAAATTGTGAGTGCTAAATTAAATGGCTTTTTTTTTTTTTTTTTAATTTAAGAATGTTTCTGTAGCTGTGGATTCTGTTTGAAGAATAAGGGAACGAGTGGTTCTCACCTTTGAAGCTATGAAGCAGTAGTTATACACTTTAGAATATTCCTTGGTCAAAGAGAATTGTTTTTGAACCTTCCCTTTGCATAAAGTTGAGTTGGTATCATTAGTTGAGAAATAATTACATAGTAAAGAGCACTCAGCCCATAAGAGCCTTTGTTGTTGTTGTTGTTGTTGTTGCTTTTAAATCAGTCCTTTACAGGAAGCTGGTTTTCACCCAGGTAACTGCTGCAAAATATTTTTCCAGGTAAGAGCAACATTCTTCAGCCAATCAGAGGCATCTCTGTTGTGCGACTTCACCTACCTCATTACCATTTACTACACAGGCCAGCCATGTAATTACCTTCAGTATGGAACACATCCTGTTTCCGCTTGCTCAAACTCCCAGACTAACATTTTCTCTGACTTTCCAGAACTGGGCTGTGAAGCCTCAGACAGGTAAATAAGTGGCCTGACTCTCAAAACCCCTGCCTCCCAGCATGCTGGGGCACAAACTCAAAGCCAACCCTGAACTGTGAGAAGCGTGACTAGCGAGCTCCCACTTGGTCCTTTGGGAAGAGGGTCATTAAAGGAGTCCCTGGCTCCAATCAGGGGCTAGTAAATAATCCCCCGGGACTCACACACGGGTACCTCCTCCTGGTGATCCTGCCCCTCCCTCTCCCCATGAGCAGACCCAAAAAGCATTAACAACCGCCAGAACATTAAGGGGGAGCCCTAACATGACAGACACCAAAACCTCCAATAAGCCTGTCTCCTATCCTTTGGCCCAACATAACAAACAGAAAAGGGGTGATGACTTCTCAAGGGCCAGCCTCGAATACCACCTCTGCCTCTTTGTAGCAGTGTGACTCGGAGCAAGTTATTCAGCCTACCAGGCTTGCTTAGCCATTTGTAATACGTATTTTGTAATTTATACTTGAGGATAATAGTATTTACCTCACAGCTGTTGTGAAGATTAAATAATACAGGGTGTGGAAAGTGCAGGGCACAGAGCTGGCCCATCACCAGACATTATTTCTCTTCCCTCTTTCCCCCACCCCCATCCCCGGAAGCTCAGAGAAAAATGGCTTAATCATCATGAAGGAACTTGAAGACTGAAAGCGCAAAAGCAGGGGGTGCAAATTCAGCCCCCCGCCAGGGCCAGGAGATGTTAATAAATACAACCAGTATGAGGGCAGGGGGGCTATGACAAAGAGGAGAAAGTGTGCCCCATGCAGAAGGGCCTCTTGGAATTCTCTCAAATACAGAGGCGCCCGGCCCAGCGTTACCAGAGCTTCAATTATTTAAGAGAAGCAAGAAAGAAATCAAGATACTTGTTTGAGAGTTCCCAGTTTTTAAAAGTTGAATCGCATTCAAATAAAACAAGAATATCTTGAAGGTCAAATAAAATACATTCCCTTGGGCCTCCAGTTTACAATCTCTCTTCAAGGTAAAAATACAAATGGCACAATACGTTACAGAGGGGACTAAACTTGGAGACCAGTGCAAATCCTGTGGCACTCCCGTCATTTACTGTGATCTGTAATCCCCAGACATAAATCTGGTAGTTATCACCACAAATAGCCAACATGTAATGAGCTGTTACCGTGTGCCTACACTACCTCACCTAGTCCTAACAATCCTATAGGGTAGGTCTTACCATGGTCACCATTTTGCAGATGAAAAAAACACAACGGAGAGAGATTACTTTCCCAGCATCATCTATTTGTTAAGAGGTGATGCTGAGATCAGCAAATGCGTGCTCCAAATCCCAGTTTCCTCAACACTCCCGAGATCCATGCTTAAGTAGGCTTGAAGCGTTAAGGAAGAGAGGCTCAGGGAGAATCGTAGTCGACAAGTCATTGCTGCCATGTCTACTCCGTCACCGTGTCCACTTGGCACAGATTCTCAAGAGACATGGGAAGCAGAATGTTTTCTGCCAAGTGCCTTTGGCTGGAGGTGTTTTCTGCCCCGCAAGCTTCTCAGGAAGAGTGTCGCCTGAATGTAACCAACCGATAAACAAAAAGCAGCCTACACTTAAGAAAATTAGGGTCAATATTTGTTATGGCCTCGAGTCCCTGACAACTAACAGGATGTGGGTACAGAAGCAGTCATCAGACTCAGAGCATGACATATCTTCCACCCACCCCACGGGCCACACCCCAGCCTGCCCACCTCCTCCCTGTGTGCTTCAGACACTCAGGTGAGCATAGAGGGTGGATGGTATACAGCCTCTCCTGAGAGGCTTAGACTGGTAGTACCGAGGACATAGTCCACATTCCAAAAAGCCTTTACGCATGTCAGAAACAGAAAACTCACCGGTAAATTGAGACAATAGAGTTACCTCTTCCCACTCATCAGATTTGCAAGAGTTGAAAAGTTTGACAACCCCAAGTGTCGTCGAAGATGTGAGGGAAATGGGAATACTCATACACGGCTGGTAGGAGTGTAAATCAATGTAAACATTTAAGAATATTTCATAATATTGCAGGTGCACGCAGCCTATGACCCAGCTACAGCAATCTAGGTACATAACCCCAGAAGAAATGCCCCTTAGGTGCACAAGGAGCTACGTCCAAGAACGTTTACTAAAACATTCTATGGGATAGCCCAAGACAGGGGAAGTGATAGGTTTTGTGGTGGGTTCACACTAAGGAACACAATGCAGAAGTGGAAATTCATGAGCTAGATTCGTATCAACCAACGTGGTTACATCCTAGGAATCTGACGTGAAGCGAGCAAAGAAAGTCACCGCATGAGAAATAAAACATGTCACCACCTCTCTGCAAGTATTTTTTTTTTTTAATTTTTTTTTATTTTTGGGACAGAGAGAGACAGAGCATGAACGGGGGAGGGGCAGAGAGAGAGGGAGACACAGAATCGGAAACAGGCTCCAGGCTCCGAGCCATCAGCCCAGAGCCTGACGCGGGGCTCGAACTCACGGACCGCGAGATCGTGACCTGGCTGAAGTCGGACGCTTAACCGACTGCACCACCCAGGCGCCCCTCTCTGCAAGTATTTTTAAAACACACTATTATGGTATGGTGTGTAGGGAAAGCAAAAAAGACGTGTATTGGAAGATGGGCACTAAATTCATGGTGGTGGTGGCATCTAGGGAAGGGGGACCCGAATAGGACTGGAAAGGAGACAGAAGGAACTAGGACGTTTCTGATAAAACTGGTGTATCCATTCCTTCCGGCTGGTGGGCACGGGGTATTGGCTCTATCTGCTGTTGTTTCTTTCTTTTTCTTTTCTTTTTTTTTTTTTTTTTTTTTAGTGTTTATTTATTTTTGAGAGAGAGAGACACAGAGAGCGAGTAGGGGAGGCAGAGAGAGAGGGAGAGAGGGAGACACAAAATCCAAAGCAACCTCCAGGCTCTGAGCGGTCAGCACCGAGCCCAATGCGGGGCTTGAACCCACGAACCATGCGATAATGACCTGAGCCACCCAGGCGCCCCTACCTGCTGTTGTTTCTGACTTTTCATCCAAACTGTAAAGTGTGGAAAAAAATCCCATCTTCCTCATGTGTCTGTTGTGGGGACTAAATTAATGAAGAAAGCATGTCCTTACCATACCATGACTCTAAGTCACCTCATTTCCCCTGTTTTAAAATCTCTGAAGTCAGGGACTGCTTACAGTCCCCAATATCTTAAAATTATAATTGGTGGTGATTTTTGTTTGTTTTTTCTTAAGCCCACAACATAAAGGTATGTGATATGCAATGGGGGTCTTAGCTTCTATTGTGGTAGTTCCTGACCTTTCTGTTTCAAATAGCAGCTACGTGTAAATCAAGATAAATCAGTACATGACTGGGCTGTTACCCAATCTGTATAGCCAACCCTCAGAAAAGGGCTAAGAAGAACTTACCCCATTTTAAACGGTCGTCCCAGCCTACTTAGGAATAGAATAAGGTTCGCTCCTGGCCCTAGATAGGTTGTATCTCTAAAATGAGCGAGTGTATTTCAACATTGTTTATGGATCCCAGGGCAGCTGCTGGGGTATCCCCGCTGAGACAGACAGAAGTATTATGTGCGCAGTAACCATGGTAAACGAGCCCTCCAGCCCATCTTTTTAACAGGCAACGGAAGGATTTGCTAAGTATTTCTGAGAGATGAGGACATATTTGGACAATCCGTGGGGAAAAAAATGTGATTACAGATAAGGAGCCTGAGAGGCAGTTAAGTTACTGTGCCGAATGATTTAAAACTGGTAAATAATGATCCCGGAATCCGGACCCAGGTCTGTCCGATTCCAAAGCCTATAATGCCACGTTGGGTTTTACCGTATGTTGACCTGTTGAGAAGTCCGACCCTCCCACCGACTGCGCTGTAAGGTTGCTGAGGATGTTTGGCGCCTCATGCGTCCCAGCCGGATGTTCCTCCTTTTGAAATCTTGGATCCCGGGGCGCCTGGGTGGCTCAGTCGGTTGAGCGTTTGACTTCGGCTCAGGTCATGATCTCGAGGTCCGGGAGTGGGAGCCCCGCGCCTGGCACGCTGCTGTCGGCCGGTCAGCACAGGAGCCCTCTTCTGATCCTCTGTCACCCCCCGTCCCTCTGCCCCTCCCCTGCTTGCTTTCTCTCTCCAGAAATAAATAAAACATTTGACTTAAAGAAAATAAAATCATGAGTCACATTCGACATTCATGGGATGACGGACCCCAGGATTAGACTAGACCCGGGAGACCATCTTGCTCAGGCCTCTGCCTGTGGACAGGCCACACACACTGCCCTTGTCAGAGAGGACGCTGACTGCCAGGGACGCCAGGAGGTGCTGGGACGCAGGTGCGGCAGGGGACAGATGGCAGATGTTTTCCAGTGCCCGGCTTTTTCATCATTGGGAAATAAGGAATAAATGCTGGGGAAATGTGTATAATAACACATATTATGCTTTATATTTTTCAAAGATTTTTTTCACTTGTTTAATGGGATCATCACAACAATTTCATGCATTCAGGGAATAAATATTATACGACTCTTGTTTTACAAATCAGACCAGTGAGGCCAAGAAATAAGTGGTTTCTGAAGACCGTATAGCTAGCATAGCGAGGAGTAGAACCCCGATGTTCCAATTCTCAATCTAGCCACTTTCCAGTCCACTCTAAGAGCAACCCAGGAGGAACCACTTACAAAGATTCTGTTATAATGGGCTCGCATGCCAAGTATTTTATTAGATTTCTTGCTCCTCCTTTCAACCTATTTCATAAGCAACAGCAGCTGAATTACTTCTCTTTTTCTTTCTTTCCAACTTATGAACACACGCAGTCTTTTCTTCCAAAACATTTGATGGTGTGTGGCGAGAGCAAAACCCAACGTATTCACAGTCGTCCTGCCAGCCTGGCAATTTGCCTGTGTCTCCGGGCATATTCTGATGAAATTACCGCTCAACTCACAGTGTACTTCCTTAGAGCCCTGAGTGAACTCCCCTGCCCCATTAAGCTGAAGTTTTATCTATCCAAGATGTCAACTTGATATCTTATTTTCCATCCTGCCTAATGCTAGCAATACAATCTGTGAAACAACACATCAAAATGGAAATTGCTCCTCGAAAATGCGGTCGTAAACATGCATCAAGTTTGTCACGTGGTAGATTTTTTAAAATACAGTTCTGATAGGCTTAGGATATACGTAATCAAGAATACATCTGTGTTTTTTTATTTTCGAACCAGGAAAGTGAGCTCCCAAAGATTTTTGAAGTAGTGATTTGACTTTCAACAAGCTTGTTTTTATGGCCCATTGCTAGTCAATAACCCATTATTTTCATGTGCTGGAACGACACAAGAAGATTAATTTGTACGCTGTGGAAACTCCAGCCAAAACAGTTGGTTAATAATTACTACTTTTCACCGAATGCCTATTATGCATCAAGTGTTATACTCTACTTGGGGAGATTAAGTATTATGAAACTGGTTTCACAACTGATGAAGTTGAAGTTTAAAGAAGGTAAGTGACTTACTTGCCTCCGATGGCCCAGCTCAGTAGTAGAAAGTCAAGATTTGAACTCGAAGCCTATACCCTTAACCACTCTGATATGATTTAATTTGACCTGAAGTTTTGTCTTTAAAATGGGGTTTGAGGGGCGCTGTGTGGCTCAGTCGGTTAAGTGTCCATCTCTTGATTTCAGCTCAGCTCGTGATCTCACAATTTATGGGTTCAAGCCCCAAGTCGGGCTCTGTGCTGATAGTGTGGAGCCTTCTCTGTCTCCCTCTCTTTCTGCCCCTCCCCCACTCACTTGCGCACGCGCTCTCTCTCTTTCTCTCAAAAATAAATGAATATACATTTAAAGTGAAATCAAATCAAATCAAGTAGGGTTTGAAGATTCAGAATCTGGAATTCCCATGAGATGTTGAGTGGCTCTTGAAATAATCCTGCAAATGTTAGTATGTTTTGGCATTCATATATTCAGTCAATCGATACCATTTTCCTTTCTTCTTCTTGGTCCTGGGGATGAAATGGTGATAAGCAGATATGGTGTCTGTCTTCACGGAGCCTACAGCCCGGAGGGAACACCAACTGCTAATTGAATAATCGCACAAGTGAATGTCAAGCTACACCCCTACAAGCTCTGCCACATTTAATGTGATAAAGGAGATGTATGGTACACGTTCAGGGGGACCTGACCAGGTCTCAGAGGTGATGACCGGCTTCAGAGTAGGAAGTGTTGACATCCATAACCCATGAAGCACAACACTCGGTGGGTTGGCGGCTCTAAAGCTGGGGAAACAATAGGAATGACAACCATTAGGATTTCTAACTGAGTCCGGCCGTCAGTGCTTTCAAACTGAATCTCCTATGTCCCCTACTGACCTGATCCCTATTCTCTTAGAGCAAAAGACGTTGTCTCCAGCTCTTTCAACTGAACCCAAGTGTGTTCGAAATGGCCCATCCCGTTAATGGCATGGACGTGGAGAGTACTCGCGGAGAGCAGAGTCGAGGAGGACTCTGCAAGTATAAACGTGGGTAGCTGGGAACTGAGCTCCGTCCTTCAGTAGCAGCGCTGGAGTTGAACAGCAGTGAACAGGGGAACTTGGATGACAATAGTATATATCGCATTTCAGGCTAAGAGATTCAAGCGATGGTAAAATATCCAAGGGGAAACAGCTTGCAGACTGGCAGTGCTGGGGGAGGAGATAAGAACAAATTGTGAAACTGAGTCTCAGACCAGAATGTATCTGCATTCAGTAATAATGAGTCTTTATGATTACATACCATCATCATCATTTCGCATGGTGCCTACTACACGTCTGCACACAGGTTAACTGCTGGGGTCTTAGAGCAAGACTGGGAGGCAGACACCATTATCATTTCCATTCCACAGATTGGGAATCTGAGACACAGAGAGTTTAAGTGACGTGGCCAAGGTAATAATGCCAAGCCAGTTTCAAACACAGGCAAGCTGGCCCCCAAGCCATATCCTTAACCAGCCGATGCCTCCCTACATAGCGTTACCAATGACAGCGCCCTTGTACATCCATCCCATGCTTATCCCCCCACAGCAACGTATTCCCTCGACAGAGGAAGTTTATTGTTCTGCTTAGCTTTACAGAAGGCAACACAAAAGCCGGCCCACAACAGAGGGTTTCAGAACTCAAACCCATGTCTTCTGATTCCAAATTCAGTATTCTTTCACTCCACCAACGCTGCCCTTGAAAGCTCAGGAGCTCCCGCCTCAGGCAGCACAGAAGGAAAAGAGGGAATTCTCACAGGTGTTGAGGAGAAAAGAGGGACGGTGTAAGAATGAAAAGCTAGAAAGACAAAAAGCCTAGAAAGCCGAATAAAGATATTTTCCCTTCTAGTAACAACCTTACCAAATCGCGATTGATGACTGTGGGCAAAGTGCTATGTTTGGTGATTAATAAAAGCTTGTCCAAGATCAGATGCAATGCTAAATACCTTGCAGCAGACCCGATTCTTGTCCTCGATGAGCTTACTGTCTTGCTGGGAAGTTAGTCAGACTTCAAACACAGGGAAAGAATTTTTTAAGGCAGTCGTACTGCCAGTTGAATGTCTGGGAGAAGAGCAGGAGGATTTCGGAGAAGGAAAAGTTACCAGCTGAATTGTTACTGAGAAGTCACAAAAAATGCCTCATGGGGGAAGATGGGTCCTGAACAGTTTACATAGAGAAATCATTCTGTGCTCATGCTCTTCTGTTTATTTTTATTTTTTTAATGTTTGTTTGTTTATGTATGGATGGATGTATTGAGAGAGAGAGAGCAAGTGCAGGAGGGGCAAAGAGAGGGAGACAGAGAATCCCAAGCAGTCTCCATGCTATGAGCACAGAGCTCAAAACCGGCTCGAACTCACAAACTGCAAGATCATAACTTGAGCCAAAACCAGGAGTCGGTCGCTTAACTGACTGAGCCATCCAGGTGCCTCTCTTCTGTTTATTTTTAATTACATCCACACATTTATCCTGATCCTTTAGGGACCAAGATGGCAGAAAACAAATTCATATCCTTTCCTCTATGCTTCCTCTCTCTTGCCAAAAAGTGAAAAATAATAACAACTTCTCTAAACGCAGCGTTGAGGTAGTTACCTGAGCGGCCTGTTCCAGTTCTAGAAGCTCTCCTTCCCCTGCCACAAGAATAAGTTTTATTTACACTCTTACCCCAAAGGAATTTGAAAGTGCTCTGAATGTGCCCAAGGGGCCACCCTCCAACTGTTAACTAAGTCAACAGTCCCTCAAGGAAGTAATTTTGCTTTTAGAAACCGGTAAAGCCCCACCTGTAGCCGAAGAAACATAGTCCATGTGATTCCTATTTCCCAAGAAGAAACTAACCCAATGTGGACAGCGTTTGTTAAAGTGGTTTCCTTATCACCGTAAAGGAATCTCAAAAAGCCAATCTACAACCAGGAACCCAGCTGTAAATCTCCCCAAGTCCACCTGTGTTAAAACAGATGCCTGAAATAAAGACCAGAAGTTGAACAAATCCCTTTCCCCTTGATGCAAAATCCCGTTGCTGCTGTTGAACAGGATTTACAGACCTTGAGTCAATTAAAGGGAATTATATGCGGCACCCAGCACGGGCAATTTCATAGACATGATGGTGGTTACCAGGGGCTGGGGGAGGGGGAGACAGGACAGTTGTTTTTAATGGGAACAGAGCTTCAGTTTGGGGAGATACAGATGTTCTGGAGATGAATAGGGAATTGGAGCACAACAACGCGAACGTGCTTGATGCCACAGAACGGATTAAAATGGTAGATTTTATGTTCTGTATATTTTACCACAGTTTTAAAAAAGGAGTAAAGAGAATTTATTTCAAAACCTGGAATCTAGAGTCTTTCCTAATAACAGTGACGAAGGCAACTGCCACCTTTTTATGACAAACTAGTTTTTAGTAAACTATTTTTAAAATACCATAAGTGAGGGGCGCCTGGGTGGCTCGGTCAGTTGAGCATCCGACTTCGGCTCAGGTCATGATCTGAAGGTTCGTGAGTTCGAGCCCCGCGTCGGGCTCTGTGCTGACACCTCAGAGCTTGGAGCCTGCTTTGGATTCTGCGTCTCCCTCTCTCTCTGCCTCTCCCTGGCTCATGCTCTGTCTCTCTCTCTCTCTCTCTCTCTCTCAAAAATAAACACTAAAAAATAAATACATAAATAAATAAGTAAAATAAAATACTGTGAGCGAAGGGGAGGGAGACAGTAAGGCTTTTGAAGAGCGTAATATGAAGAAGAATCAAACTGTTTACCAGGAGCCATAGTATGAGTAATTCAGGTGCACCATCATTTCCTGGATTATTTGAGGAACAACTCAGCCCGCCAGATGGTCATTCAGCAACCTAACAGAAGTGCGTTGAGGGTTTGAGCCAATTCTTATCCCTTTAAGGAAACTAAGACTGCAGAACTATATTTCGGCGCCTGGAATAGACCAAACTCATAGAAACAGAAATAGACTAGAAGTTACCAGAGGCTGGGGAGAGTTATTGTTTAGTGGGTACGGAGTTTCTGCTGAGGATAATGAGAAGATTCTGGAAATAGTGGTGACGGTTACATCACATTGTGAGTGCCCTTAATGCCACGGAATTGTACCTTCTGGAATAGTTACGTTTTATGTTCTGTATATTTTACCATAATTTTTTAAAAATGGTAAACCATCTCAGCCGCTTGAAATAACAATAAAATGAAAATCCTTTCCAAGAAAGAAAGAGGGAATCCTGAGGAAAAGGACGAATAAAGAGTTGGTACTTGGTAGACAGCGGAAGGAAGAAACCGTATTTCACAAAAGGGCCACTGTGGGCATGAGGCAGCACGTAGGCAATCTACCCTGCAGACATCTATCCCGGATCTCTGCTGGCAAGGTCCCATTCAGCCAAAAGTTTTTCTAGCGGCCCAGCCCCTCTTTCTCTGTCCTCCTGTCCCCTTCCTCCCCCTCCTATTCAGAGCCCTAACCCGTCATTTTCTTTCTTTTAAATTGGCAACCGCCCACATTGGATAAACAAGATACACAGGATGGAGGGGGGTGGTGAAGCGGAAGCACATTGCAGGGCTAAGAAAACAAATAGCCAATGAAGCAGAAGAAACCACAATGTGACTTAGACGAGCTTGGCCCTGGAGAGAAGTGTCCGACGAGTCAATTATTTCCAGATCTCCACCGGCCCTGGGATGGAGAGGGCAAACCGCACCGTTTGTCGGAGTGAGTTCCTATGGGGTGGAGTCTGAGTCAAAGGAATGGATAGAGAGAAACAAGAAGGGGACTGAAGGTCCCTTTTCATTAAGTTGTCACTGGGAAAGCCAAGTCTGTAATAAAGCTTGTTGGGTACTGATTAAGCTCTGCGGGTTTGGGCAGGGAGGAAAAGGATAAAATAGCAGTCATGACATGACACCTTCTCCCTGGCTTTCACTGGAGCAAAGCCGGAAGATGTGGCCCACGCCAGGCACGGAGGCCACAAAGCCACATGGCCACACACTGAGAGGTTCCCTTGGGCGCTCAGGTCCGAGCATCTCGGGAAGGCGGCAGAAGCAGCAGGAGGAAGGGCGGATCACAGGCAGGTGAACGGGCTCTGCCTCTTTGGCACTCTTAGCCATTGGGAGAAAGACCTAGATGGACCTTGCCTTTCCATGAGCTCTTTCCTCAGCCATGAGCACAGAGGCAAGGAGACCCTTAAAAAAAGTCAGTTGTGGTTTACTGTAGACAGAGGTGAGCAGGGCCCTGTCTCTCAGACAAAGAAAGCTGCTGGATGAGCTAGATGATTTGTTTGTAAGTCCAGCCTACCCTTTTGGCAGGTAGCAGTATAAACACTCGCCCCCCGGCCCCATTGCATAGAGTCAAAACGTGGGATGCACCCTCAGGATATTTTTAATACAGGCCAGCTTTGCCGATGTGAAGTGCACTCGCTGCCTGAACGTCAGTGCCTTTGAAACGTTGACTGTGCAGAGCGCTGTGAAAAGCACCGTGGGGAAGGTGACCAGAGAACAGATCATGCAAATACGAACCATGTGGATACGTACCACATGGATACGAATATCAATGACGACAAAAGATAACGCATAAAAGGGGCACCATGACACTGGGTGACCGGGGAAGATGTGTAGATGGAAACAACCCTGGGACTTTTCTGGAGAACCAGGCTTGCCAGTAAAGTGGTGAACTTTTAGTATTAAAACAGTAACGCTAACATTAACCACCATTAACCTGAAAGAAACCTATGTTTGTTCCTCCAGAACAAAGGAACAACAAAGCCCTCAGTCGACCAGTCACATTTTCTTCCTTCTGGACTTTGTTCCTTTAATTGCCAAACCGTGTTTATGACTTTTACTACAGAATAATGACTACCGTGTTCAAATGAAGTGATTTATTTTAACTACGTGCACTACATATTATCGAAACGAATAGAAAATGGACCCCACGTGCTCAGATTCTTTGGGTACAGTTTTTGCATACGAAAATTACCAGTCTCAGTTACCAAGCACGATCATGATGAATTTTTCTCCTTTTGACTTTTGCTCTGCACCCCCTTTAAGTGGGAAGTTGGACTGGATAATCCCCAGGTCCCTTTCAACCCCAAAGTCCCATGAGTCCATGTAGGAGGGGGGATCGTGGACTGTCAAATGAGGAGCTCTGACAAAGAGAGGGGAGGGGCGCCTGGGTGGCTTGGTCGGTTAAGCGTCCGACTTCGGCTCAGGTCATGATCTCACGGTCCGCGAGTTCGAGCCCCGCCTTGGGCTCTGTGCTGACAGCTCAGAGCCTGGAGCCTGTTTCAGATTCTGTGTCTCCCTCTCTCTGCCCCTCCCCTGTTCATGCTCTGTCTCTCCCTGTCTCAAAAATAAACGTTAAAAAAAAAAAAACAAAAAAACAAAGAGCGGGGAGACTGGGCGACCTGAACCCTGACCCACTGCCACCATTGGTATGCCCGTGGGAACATCCCCCCACCGCCCCCCGGCAGTCAGCTGTCACTGTGGGCAATGGGAGCACCAAAGAGATGGTACCAGGGTGGCTGGGCACGTTTGGGGTTTTCTCAGGTGCGTATAAAATGTTTTGCAAACACGACTTCAGGACACATTCCTACCACTGCCCACCCCATCCCCCTCAGACCAGATTGTTGCCCCTGAGACCCTCCTGTAGAGAAATCCTGTAGGGTCACCATCTGTGTGCTAGTGTCTCAGCTGTAAACCTGGAATAATAATAACATTGACCTCTCTCCCCATAGTGGCGTGGGGATTGACTAATTAAGCCCTGTAAATCGCCTTGAAAACTGGACAATAGAATTCTCTGCCTGACTGTCAGAAAGAATTCACACCATCCCCCGGGCCTGACCCGAGGGTGGTGGCACAGCTCTCTAGTCCCTCTTTGCTAGTATTTTGTCACACTTGGACAAAGGGCTCTGGAGTCAAAGGGCAGCTTAAACCACACACCCAATATCTCGCTAAGAGGAATTCCTGAGAATCAGCTTAGTGCTGATGATGATTGCCAAACGCTCTGAATCACTTCCTTTTCTCCCACAGACTAGCTTTTTCTTGATTTGTGTTCCCAGATGAAATGGGTGTGTATGTGGGTGTGGGAGAGGGACCGTGCCTGTAGCCCCAGGCTTGTACTTCCCAGTGACATGGCGGCTCTAGATGCTGTCACGGTGACCCAAATAGGGATTCCCTTCAAAGCTTCCTCTTCCTAGTCCCTGTTTCCTAATCTTGGTTCAGATTTCACTTTGAAACTACTCGAGGGCAGCCCCTGCCTGGTTTTCCACCCAGATGAAGCCGAGGAAACCAGTGTGGCCCAGAGACCTCCACGTACAAAATCATGCAGGGATGTTGTACAATTAAAAAGCTGCTATGGTTTCTGTGAAAACAGCTCTGTGCAAACATCTGGACCTTCTGCAGATGGTTTACTAATCCATATATATCGCTGCCAATGAGCTCTTTGCAAAATCCTTTTAAAGTATATCAGATGTGACAGGTTTCCAGAAGCTGGGATCCTGAGTTTAATGTGCTGACATTCAGAAAAGCCAATAGCATTCCTGATAATTCACAAAGCTCCTTTCAAGTAACTTTGTGATGCAGTTATTGAAAGGGCTGGACCTTTCTTTAAATCAGACCTGACAGAGATTAAAAAATAAATAATAACTATAAAGAGGAATGAGTGAATTGGATCAGGAAAACACGACTGTTATTTAAAATGGTAATTTAAATTTTCACTGAGATCAAAAACAAATAGCAAATGCAATTAAGTGAGGGCTTACATCGTTACCTGTTTTAGACATCAGGGTCACAACTCGGAGTATGAACCTGTTTTGTGTACCTAACACAAGTCGACAGGTACTCTGAATGAATGAAATACCAACTACATAAAATACTGAATAGATATTAATTGCAATACCCAAATCCCCCAAATCTTCTCAGTTTTCCACCATTCTTTCATTCCGTATTCACTGAACACCTACTGTTTGCCACCATGACAGCTTATGGGGTCACCGTGATGAACAGCTGTGGTCTATGCCACGAAGGAGCTAACGGTTTATGAAAGGCAAGGATTGTTCATAAATATAAGCCCTCTTTCTCTAAATTGTTTAGAGCAGTCTACGAAAGACAAATATGTCTTGCTAAAAATAATGAAGCTTAGCAATATTATCATTTTTAAACATTTAGATCTTTCAATAATTCACCATTAAAAAGTTACACTCTTTAAATCCAGAAATGGTCAAGAATATTGCCTATCTGTCCATTTTCTACTCTAGTCTCTATTGTGACTCACAGAACATGGAAAGAACTAACCTTGACTAAAGTGACAGCAAAGCTAATTGAATAGTTAGTGGATAAATTCATGACCTTGGCCTCATTAGCAGAGCACTCAATCTAGTAAATATAAAGAAATAAAATGAAGCAATGCTCTTTACCCAGGATTGTTTTGTTCACGGCCATACAACTCGGAAATAATAGCCTGAACACAGTTATATACATTATGGGAGGAGTATACATTGATACAAGTTCTCCAGAGATAACTTGGCAATATCTATTACACATTTGTGCACATAACTTTTGGCCCAGTAACTATACTTCTAGGAAGTTCTCCAACCAATAGATGCATGCGTATTTGCAAAAACACATACACAAGGTTTTTCATTGATTCATAGTAGCGAAAAACTGGAAATAATCTAAATATCCATCAATAAGGGATTGGTTAAATCAATTATTATATCTCCATGCAGTGGAATACCATGCAGCCATTTTAAAAGAATGAAATAGATCTAGACGATGTAGATCAACCTCCGTGATATACTACCAACTGAAAAAAAACAAAAATAAGGCACAGATCATATTGAATAATATGATACTCTTTGAGATTTTCAAGAGATTAAAAGGATTTTGTAAAGAGCTCATTTAAATATATATGTGTGCATATATAAAGTGTATTATGCATGCATGCTTGAATTTACATAGAAAAGACACACAGTGGTTGTTTTGAACTTTAGAGTCAGAGATGAAAAAGACCAATTCTTCTCTTCAATATGGTAACGCTTGAATTTTTTTTTTTCAGATTTTAATGTAATTAAAAAGAAATGACCTGGAAAGATTGTCCACATGTTCTGTCTCTCAATTCAGTGGCTTCTTGTGTTCATCCAGACTTGAGACATTCAGTAGTGTTTAAGTACTTCAAGAACACTCCAAACTATCTGAAGGCAGAGACTATGGCTCGTGATCTTGACCTTCCTTGGGCAAGTTACCTATCTTTCATAAACCTGTTGCCTCAATGGTATATGGAGACAATAACAGCGGTAGCTAACATTTATTAAGTAAGAACCACGATCCAGCCTCTTACTGCTTTTAATGTGGATTGCACCAAGTCTCAAAACAATCCTAATAAGCATTATTGCTGTATCCCATTTTATAGATTAGAAAAGACACATATCACTAAAGTTATAAGTGGAGGCTTTGTCTGTGTCCAGGGCCCTTGTACCTACTGGGTTGTGTAAGAAGTGAGAAGGTGCATGTAAAACACTTGGCAATGTCCGGCTCTTCAGGAAGTGCTTAGGAAACATTAGATATTATTCCTGATGTTATTTCTTCCCTGCCAGGAAACTCTTCCAGCCATTAAAAACATGCACCCAACTGAACTGAAACAAGGTAGCTCTGTGCCGAAAGCACTGAGATCCTAGCAGGGGCAGGCTCATGGGAGATACACAGCCACTACTTGGGCTCAGACATGTGGAATCACCTCACATGTCTTCAGCCACGTGTGGATTGCCACGGGAAGTCATTAGGGAAAGTACTGTAGCAGGGTATGTGTTTTCCCCTTGGGATATGAAGGTTTTACTGCCAGTAATGACAGATGTGGCCAGCTAATTACAGACTGGAGATGGGTAATCACATCTTGCATTTTAAGGTTTAATCTGATCACCTCTGGGGTCAAGGAATGACAGTTATCGTAATGGCTAAAGTTTGTTTCCACCTCCACTTATGGACCGAAGTTCAAGCCTTGGAGGTCTGAAATGGAAACTATCTTTGTTCTGCAGTATGCATGTATGCATGCACAGGTGTGCATTCCTGCGTGTGGGTGCGTGTGTGCGTGTGTATGTGTGTAAGAGAGAGAGAGAGAGAGAGATTTTTTGTGCACACATAAGATGCTCCAAAGCTTGGCCTGTCACCCTGTCTCCAAGTTTACCTAGTAAATATTTCTTTTGAGAAAACGGGGAGTCAGGAGGCCTCAATTCGGCTTTCAGTTCTGCTACAAATCGCTTTGCAATTCCGAGGCTGTGGCTAATCTGTGAAATTAGGGCAGTATCCAAACGTTTCCTTCTTCGTCTCCCCCACACAACTGAGAACTCCCCAAAGGCAGAAGCTCTTGTATCAATCATCGAATTCTCAGTGTCTAAAATAGTGTCTGGCATACAGTAGACGCTCAGTAAACACAGCAAACGACTGAGTTTCTTTCCAGTGACAATGTGGCGTGAGTCCACGAAATCACAATCTAATGCGTTGAGTTGATTTCAGCGCGTGCAGCAGATAACATTGGCTGTCAGCTCTCTTCTCTTCTCTGCCTACCGTGGAGACACCTTCGTGAACATTGGCACCAGAATCTAACATGTGCGAAAGGAGATGATGTTGAGATCTGCCAAATTTTTCTCTACTCCGGCAATAGTGGAAATGATTTGGATGAAGAAGAAACAAAGTATTGGATGAAGAAGAAACAAAGTATTAATTCGAAGGGCTGGTGATTTGCTGGTTTTGTTGAAGCAAGGTGTGTCTGTCAATCGCCCCATCCATACTCACAACTGGCCACCCACAACACTTGTCACCAAGGCCTCTATCCTCAGTTCCCCTTGGCGAGACAAGTCAAAGACTGCTGGCTAACAACGTCTGAGGGCTTCCAGTGACATGGCAATCATTCCAGATCTGGAAGGGAAATGACCAAGGAGGACCTTCTGGGTTTTTGTCTGTTTCCGTGAACGTCAGTCAGGGTTCTTGGATGCAAACAACACAAACTCTGACCAATGGAAGCAGAAGGGGGGTTTAAGAATTTCAGGTACCACAAATCAAGTGGGGTCCGCCCCTCTACCACCCCCCCCCCCCCCCCCCCCCCCCCCCCCCCGCCAACCACAGGCATACACCAGATATACTGCAGGTGCTGTTGCAGACTACTGCAATAAAATGAGTATCACAGTAAAGCCAGTCAAATGAGATTTCTTGTTTCCCAGTGCATATAAAAGTTATGTTCACAGTATACTGTAGTCTATTAAGTGTGCAATAGCATTACACCTAAAAATAAAACAAAGCACATACCTTACTCGAAAACTACTTTATTGCCAAAAAATGCTAACCATCATGTGAGCTCTCACTGAGTTGTAAACAATGATCGCAGATAACTGTAACACATAAAATAGTGGAAAAGTGTGGATATGGCAAGAATTGCCAAACTGCAACACAGAGACATGAAGTAAGCAAACGCTGTTGGAAAAATGGCACCAATAGACAGGCTCGACGAAGGCTTGCCGCAAATCTCCAATGTGTAAAAAGCATAATATCCACAAAGCATAATATGGCAGAGCACAACAACACAAGGTATGCCGTATCTGTCCCAGTGGGCTCCCACAGTGGTAAAGAGGGTCCTAACTCTCACACGGCGGGGGAGTCCCCCAAGTAGAAAGGAGATGTGCACGCTGGTCAGCCACAGAAAAGTGACGGGTAGCCACTACATCACAACCCGATAGTGTAGCATCTGTGGGCTTTGATAATACATCATTTGTAAAGATGGGTAAAACCTAGAGCCTACAGTCACAGACCCGAGCACTCGAAGCGGGGCAGACTCGTGATGGATGAACATGGGGCTTATTCGAATTCCTGCTCTAAAGGCTGAAAAAATTACCAGCCCAAATTAAATTTTAATCACCGGGCAGCTTCCTGCAACTTCACCCAGAGCCATTTTAGAAGTTGTGGTTGAGTGCCACCGGTGTGCCCTAAAGTTCCTGCTGCCACCACGAATTCAGCCAAGGGGACTTCCGGCTCTTGATCAAGCTTTCATTGCTCTCTTAAGTTCTCCCACCTCCAAAACGCAAGATGACCCCACGCCTTGCTCCTTCTTAGCCCTGGGGTCACTCTGGAACTCCAGGGACACAGCTTCAGACCTTGGCCCCAGCTTCCCAGTAGAAGGGGATGAGCCAGCTCAACCTCTAGTTCACGGCAGCCTGACAGTGGGGTAGGAAGGGGCAGAAGCCAGGGTGGGAGGGAAGACCCTTCTCAGCAAATAATGCTGATGTTCAAGGCAATGAACAGGACTGGGATCTACAGAGTGGGGGCAGGAGGGGAGGCCCAGATGGGTAGGGTGCAAGTCACGGCCGATGGACCCGTCCCAAACCAGCAGCAGTGACTCTACCAAAGGACTTGAAAAGGTGCAGCAGTGTCACTCCCAGCCATCTGTTGCACATGTGTACTTGCACAAGTGCAAGGGCATAAAGGTAGATGTGCAAGGATATTCACTAAAGCACTGTAGACAAACACACACACACACGTGCACACGCACACACACACACTGGAAATAACTGCGTAGCAGTAATTCAACAAATTCTATACAATCATCCTGAGGGGTATTTGTATATGAATAAAAAATACTGGAAGGGTCACCTAGGACCCGTGGGAATTAGTGAGAAGGGCAACGAAAAACCCTTACTTTTCACTGCGTAGCCTATTTCATTTACATGTTGACTGTGGGTACGCAGCCTCTGCTGTATAATTAGAACCACACATTTAGGGGCGCCTGGGTGGCTCAGTCGGTTGAGCGTCCAACTTTGGCTCAGGTCATGATCTCATGGTTCACGAGTTTGAGCCCCACATAGAGCTCTGTGCTGACAGCTCAGAGCCTGGAGCCTGCCTCAGATTCTGTGTCTTCCTCTCTCTCTGCCCTTCCCCTACTCGTGCTCTGTCTCTCTCGGTCTCTCAAAAATAAAAACCTTTAAAAAAATTTTTTTAATGATGTAAAAAAAAAACACAAGCAAAGCAAAGCAAGAAAAAGGCCGCTATCGAGCAGGCATTAGGGGTCAAGAATTTCTTCCCAGACAAGGGGTGTGGGAAGGCAGGCTTCTCTCAGGTGAGAACACATTTCTGCTTGCAGGCCCAAAGGGATAACCATCTCGGCCAGTATCTTTTCCTTAATGGTCCCCAGAACCAGGTCTGTGCTCAACTCAGGCGGAGACTTACCTTCCGCCTCCTCCGCGGGAATGTGGACAAGATTTGTAAAAAGTGAGTCAGGGAGAGGAACTTTCTGGGCCTCACACCACGGTGGGGGATGGGACGGCCCTCTCTCCCCATGCAAAGGCCCGCTTGGTTTGTAGTTCTGTACTGATGGTGGAGATGTTGGCGGGAACTGGTGTGCGAACTCAACTGACCTCTAGAGCCAGAAAAGTCGTGGCCAGACTTTACTAACTGCTAGGTAGATTGTCTTCTTCTGGGCTGCCGAAAGCAACCCCCCAAAACAGCTCGTATCAGAGCTGGGACAACAAGAAATGGGGAGGAGGGCGAGGATGAGCTTAATAAAGGGCCCTTAAAAGAAAGAAGGAACTTCCCCTAAATTCCTACTGACCCTGGGACACTCTCTCCACACAAAACCTTTAGAAGCCCGGCCACAGATGCCTGCAAGGGAAACACTGGGATGCGCGAGCCAAAGCCAAGCCGAATGCCTCCGTTCTTCCCACCGCTTCCTGCTGCCCCGGACCTTCCAGGCTGACTTTCCCCGTTTTCCTCAACGCTTCTGAGCTTCTAAGAGCTCACCTCGGTTCATGCGGCACAAGGAAAAGTGAGGGACTGAATCCCTTTCCCCCTGCCCCCACAGCCGACCAGGCAATCTGTAGGGCCCGAACACCAACGTCTGTGGGTCACATACACTTCAGTTTTTATCCCTCCGCTGCAGGGAAGCTCCCAGTTCAGAGCCCTTGGGACGCGGGTGGCTGGAGGAGGGCCAAACTGCTCCAGGCAGGTGGGGAGCCTAAGCTGGTCAAATCCGTCCACTTTAGGGTAGTGACCGCCACATCTGGCTGGGCTGCAGGCCTAGGACCTTCCTCCACTCAGATGCTGACGGTTGCTGCCAGTGTTCCACGGAAGGCCCTCAGCTACCAAGGCAAGATGACCGAGCCCACTCCATCCTCGCACCCACTTATCCGCATCCTTGGGGAGTTCCAGCCCTTTCCGCAGTACTTGAGAAGGGTCCTGCGGTGGGCTTCCCTCGCCCAGGGCCCTTCCCCAGACCCCTGAAGGGGAGGTTCTTTAAACTGTCCCCCAACAGCGTGGGCCGGGACTCCCCCTCATTCCACTTGTCTTTTGACCCCCCCCCCCCCCCCCCCCCCCAGGCCCGCCGGCCGCTGCCTCCAATCCGGCCCTCGGCCAGGGGGTAGTGGTGCAAGGCAGACTGGCTTAAAGCGCGGCCGCCCCTATCCCGGCCCCGGGCGCCGGCGGGTCCCCGGCCGCGGAGCCCCAGAGCGGCTGCGCCCCCGGCCCCTATGCGCGCGCAAAGCCGGCGGCCGCCGTAACCCTCGGCCCCGCAGCGTTCGGCCGCTGGATCCCGAGCCGGCAGGGGCCCCGGGCGGAGCGGCTCCGCGCGCTGCGCTCCGGCCGCCCAGCGCGGGGAGGACGCGCGGCAGCGCCAGCCTCGGGGCCGCGCTGGTTAGGTAGCAGGGGGGACCGGAAGGATGGCGAGGAAGTAGGAGAGGGTTTCCTGAGATGAAAGATTACTTCCGTCCGGGCTCTGGCCTCTCTCTGGAGCCGGCTCGTTGGGGGCTGGGGAGCGGGGTGCGCGGGGCTCGGGGACCGCGCCTTGCCACCTGCAGCGCCCGCAGCCGGCGGGACGCGCGCGGCCGGGTCGGGGGGCTAACGCGGGGGGATTCTTGCAGGTGGGACTCGAGGGCATTGCCTAGCGCCCAAGCCATGGTGGCCAAACAGCGGATCCGGATGGCCAACGAGAAGCACAGCAAAAACATCACCCAGAGGGGGAACGTAGCCAAAACCCTGG